>NW_027143274.1:5000-70149 GCF_026170545.1 Melanerpes formicivorus
CTGTCTCCTGGCCCCCTGCTGGCAGCCCCCCTGTGCCCTGTGGCTTCTCCCTGCAGGTGGTGAGGGAGCAGCTGCTGTGCCAGGCCGCGGTGGGCGGCGAGGCCAGGAGGAGACAGATCCTGCAGGTGGAGCTCAGCTGCCAGTTCGTTGCTCCTGCCCTGCAGATGTCCTCCACAGCAATCTCTTTCCACGTGGAGAAAGTGAGCCTCTGGCTGGCATCCTGGCACTGAAGCCCTGGCTGCTGGCTGGAAGCTGTGGGCTGCCTGTGCTGGGCTTGCAAGCAGGAGGGGAAAGAGCTGCTCCCAGTCCCCAGGGCTTTGGCTGATGATTGCAGCAGTGTTGTCGGACAAGAGGGGACATGGGTCCCAGGAACACCTGTGCAATTCAGGCCTTGAAGAATTCTCTGTTGATGATATAGTGGCGGAGTGGGAGATGTGAGGAAGTGCTGATTGCTTGGTATGCTGAAACCCAGCTGCCCCTGAGATGGGAGGCAAGCAAGATAAGGAGGAGGCGAGATCTGGGAAAGAGAGCAATTAGGCCGGATGGAAGAATTCCACAGAGTTGTGAAAACAATGATGTAACCTTTTAGAGAGCAACCAATAGTATGTTGCCAAGTGGGCATAATTATAGCAAACTGTATATAAGATGTGTCTGATGCTCAATAAAGTGGAATCCGCTGATCAAATTGGTCGTTAAAGCGGCCCCCTTCTTGCAGTACAGCAGGACCAAGCTTTGGCCATTAGCACTGAGGTCCTTCCTGGCTCCCCTGGGGCTGGGAACAGCCTCAGCAGCTCGACTCTGCCCTCCTTGGTGTAGCACCACTGAGAAGAGTCTGGCCCCACCCCCCTGGTCCCGTTGGCTCCTGCTGAGCATTGCTCAGATGCCCTCTGGGGCTGCTCTTCTCCAGGCTCAGCAGCCCCAGGCCTCTCAGCCTTTGCTCCTCAGGCAGATGCCCCTCAGCATCTTGTCACTGTAGCAGGGGCAGCAGGTGCCTGGAGGGTGCTGGCTGGCTGTGCCTGGTCAAAGCCTACTGCAAGAAGGGGGCCGCTTTAACGACCAATTTGATCAGCGGATTCCACTTTATTGAGCATCAGACACATCTTATATACAGTTTGCTATAATTATGCCCACTTGGCAACATATTATTGGTTGCTCTCTAAATGGTTACATCATTGTTTTCACAACTCTGTGGAATTCTTCTATCCGGCCTAATTGCTCTCTTTCCCAGATCTCGCCTCCTCCTTATCTTGCTTGCCTCCCATCTCAGGGGCAGCTGGACTTCAGCATACCAAGCAATCAGCACTTTCTCACATCTCCTACTCCGCCACTATATTATCAACAGAGAATTCTTCAAGGCCTGAATTGCACAGGTGTTCCTGGGACCTATGTCCCCTCTTGCTCAAAACAAACCCCAACAAAAATTCCCCCGTTTTTTCTTTTATGCAAGTAAGGCCTTGGAGGATATTCTTTGAACACTTTGCATAATACAATTATAAACAAGTTTAACAATAATCAAAATGAGTACAATGATACCTAAGAACCTTAAAACTTACTACTATAATTAACAAACATATTAACATCAAGTCTGGGTATCCCTATCAGACATGTCTGAAAAAGTTCAATCAATTCATTATTACCTGTTATGTTGCATCTTTATTTTCTCTAGGATGGTCAAAAATCATAAATTGTTTAATGGTAGCAAGATTTCTTTAATCTGTAAAGGTAGATCTGGCCAGGCTCTAGCTTCACAGACAGAAAACTTGCAGGCAATCAGCAAGAGCAAAAGAGCTCCATTGCTTTGCCCAATATAAAAATTACCCATAATAATGTGTTTTTGCTCATCCTAGGAATACTGATCTCTTATTGGTACCATTTGTTGATGTTTTCAACCGAAAATGAAAATGCATGTTGTGTTGTTATGAATTTTGATTTTCCCTCTAGGTGTGTAAAATGATAGCGAACTGGTGAGATAACATATAAATCCCTTCTCCCTACATTCAGTGTGGTAAGGGTCAAAGCATCCACTTTCACACATGCTCAATTGTGCAGGCTTCTTATCTGAAGAAAACAAATTCCCAGTTCTGAATGTTTATCTTTAAGACAGCTCCTTCTCAGCCGTGATGTCTCCAATTAACCAGACAGTGTCCTTGCAAGTCTGCAAGAGAGGTTTCTTTCTCTTTACCCTCTAAACAGGCCTCACAAGATCCTGACCCTTAATCCCAGTGCACTCTAAGTCTTACAATTTTAACACGAATCACCAGTATATTCATCACAATTTCCCCCCTTTTTTTTTTTTTGTCACCATTGATTTGTGTTAAAATTTCCAGATATTTCAGAACCTTCTTAATTGGATTATAATTAAGTTCATCTGTTCTGATCACATTCTGATCATAATTCTCTACTTGTAACTCATTGACATGAGCAATCTTACTTAAAGGTCTTAGTATTTTGTAACAACAATTGCAGAGTATTATGCATAGCAATATTACAATTATTCCAACAATATTACAAACAAATGTTTAAGCCAATTTAAATTTGGTAACCAGAAAGTTAATTTATCCCATATTTCTTTAAATCCACAAGAAGTATCATCTAAAGAAATCTGATGTAACATCTGATTGTAGTTTACAACCGCCTGTAAATCTGTTTCTACTTGTTTATCTAGATTAACATAACTACAACAACTTACATTTATGACTACACATACATCCCCCTCCTTAACATATAAAAAATCCAAAGCTAATCTATTCTGAGTAGATATTTTCGAGAGACTATTGATTTCAATTTGCTGCACTTTTATTGCATCTATGCTTGCATTCATCATGATTTCAACTGTAGCAGAAAAATTTACCATTGCTTTTTCAAGTTCAAGTCTTTTCTCTCCGGTCTGATCAAGATTCCACACATGGGAATGTGGTTTTTGATTTCGATTGGACTACTTATGTACAAATAGGGTTAGGATCAAAATTAGGCTCCACCAGTATATGTGAACTCTGCCTCCTCGGCCTGCTGGGGTGCAACCAGCAGCCGGGTGTATTTTCTTCTCGGCAGCAGTTACATTCTTCAGGAGCCCTACAGATTTTTTAACTCCTTAACCCACTTCAAAATTCCATTTGGAGTCTCTTCTCTACTTCCTTGGTTAGTTTGTTTACCATTTCCCATTGTGCTTTTGTTATTTCAATTCCTCTTCCTTCAAAACCTTATGTCTCTTACTTTTCCTTTTACTAATCCTTTTAATTATCCCTGATATTTCCCAACTAAAATTTCTCTAGTCTTTATTTCCCACTTATGCCAATCCCTTTCAATAATTTTCCATGGGGATTTAAATCCTTTTTCTCACCACAAAATAGGTTTTCTGTATTTACCAGCCCAAACTGCCTATTTTCAAATTCAGCATTCAGGACAAAATATTTTTTTTTTTCGATTGATGCTTTTGACCCCAGATTATCATAACAGTTATTGTGATCGATGTTCGACTTCATGGGAAATGCTGTTTCCTCTCAGTCTTGGTTCTTCTGCACATTAGTGAAGGAATAGCTGTTAAAATTAATACCTATTTGCTACAAACCTCAACTTATGCTAATACCAAAAATCCTTAAACCCTTAAAAAACTATGTTAAAATTAATCCATCAAATCAGTGTCTAAAAAGAAATAAAATTGTTACATTAACTAAAAAACACTTTCCAAAATTAAAACCTGTTTATACATTCCTTAACTATATTACATGGAGCTCCTTTGAAATGCCTAGGCAGACAACTAAGAAGGTTCGAACCAAAAGAAAATCTTACAATTTGAACTCTTAACTAAGTGCATACACCTTACTGCAATTACTGTGTACTAAGTACTTATAAATACCAAATGCTTACTTATTCATTATGCTTATTAGAAAAACTTAACAAAACTCTAAATAACAAATCTCTGAAAGACGTTACAATCAGAAATGACAAAATGAGTACTGTTGCGTTAAATCAAAACAGAGTAGTGCAGCTAAAGCCGCTGCGGGGGAAAGGGGTGGGGGCTGCTGCCGTGGCAGCTGCTCCGCTGCTACTGTCGGTGCTGTCGGTATCGGTGGTGCGTCAGCCGGTACCGCCTTGGTCGGAGCCGTCGGTATCCGCGGGGGCCGGCAGGGCTCGCGGGAGGAGTGCGGTGGCAGGAACGCTGTAACCGCGAGCCTCCAAGCGCTCCATTTTTTCTAAGAGGGGCCGTAAAGCAAAGTCGGCGCTGTTTGAATTCCTCGCTGCCGGTATTGTCTTCCGAGTCCGAGCCGTCGCTGGCGATGTCAGAGGAAGGTTCCCCGCTGTGTGCAAACGGCAGTGGCGACGGCTGGTAAACGCGGTGTGGTCGCCGCAAGATGTATCGGGGGCGGCCCCGGTCGATCGGTCGACAGTTCTCAGACACATCTTTCAGCTGCAACTCAGATACACCTGGCGCTGCATCTCGTCCTGACAAAGTTGCTCTAACTGCAGCAGCCATTTGCTGTTTCAGTTCGTAGGTTTTAACACAGTTCATGCATTCTCGCCACGACTTTTGCAGCTTTATAGCAGTTTTATCACCATCTATAACCAAGTCCCACAACTTGTTCCTGTATTCTCTCCAACAAGCTTCATCAAAATAACTATCTCCGCTAGGGAAATGCCCTAAAGCGGATCTATGGGCCAAAAGTCCAGGCATTACTTTAGACGATATCTCCGCCTTACGCTTTTCGATGACACTGTATTTCGTCTGATGACTGCTTATAGGGTCGGCCTTGCCCTTTCGAGTTTGTGCGCAAAGGTACTAAGGCTGCCATAACCTGTTGACTATGCTCAAGCTGTTTTGTCATTGTCATTGACAACACCTCAGCCTGTTTTTGTAATCCCTTATCAATCACCTCCGTCAGCATGGCCATCGGATTGCTTGGCAAGTCCTGAGCCCTCTGCAACAATTCGGCTACCGTCCATCTAGGATCTGCTGATGTAATAAGCTGCTGCGTCTGCTGGTTCCCATTCTGCATTAAACACTGCCTTAAAATTGCCTCTCAGATACCTTCTCCTACGCTTGCTGCTCTAAGTGTGGCAAGCAACTTATCTACAAATTCACCAAGAGGTTCCTGTATACCTTGCTTAATTCCCATATAGTGAGGATTTGCATTTCCATCCTTCTGCTTGTCAAAAGCCCTCCTTAGTATCTGGGCTGATGCTTGCAAAACAGGCGGCTGTAAAAGTGCCTGTAACTCTGGTCTCTCATACTGTCCCGTTCCACGCAACTGATCTACTGTTACATCAAATAGTGGGTCGTTTTGCTGTCTTTGTACTCCAGCTGATTGTCTAGCTAGGTGTTCCCACTCATTCAAAAATGTCATAAATTGAGATGCTGTTAGGATCAGCTTCGTAAGATTATAAGAATCTCTAGGCAACATATTATAGTTCATGTAAATAAAATCAATTATCTGTCTAGCTGGTTCAGATTGAACCCCAAACTGACTCACAGTCTGTCTTAATTGAGATAACAATTTCCATGGCAATTGGGTTACATCAGCCTGAAAAACATGTTGCTCCCCAGGGACCTGTGTATACATTACTGGAAGAACTTGATGTGAAGCAGCCAGCCGGCTAAGCCCTTCCTGATCTCCTTCGGCATTTAAGTGTTCTGCAACCTTTCGCCAATACTCTGCGTGCTTTCTTGCATGATCTTTAACACCACCTCCAGGATCTATTGCCCTGTTTGTCTTCTCTCCCTCACCTACTTTCTTCTCCTGTACAATTTGCTCAGCTAAAAGAGACGGGGAAGGCTCCTCAGCAGAGTCCTGTGTTACAGATTGTAATTCGACTCTGCCACCTAGTCCTTTTACACACGCAGCCTTCTCCTTTCTTAAATAATCCTGAACCTCTTCTGACAAAGGCAACCCAGCATGTGTAACACTTGCTCCATTTGGGTCCGTATAATCTAATCGTACCCTGGCTTGATAAACTGCCATTTGCTCAGCACGATGCTGATCCAATGCTGTCATAACCATCTTCCACCATTTTCCACACTCCTTTGCTCGTTTTTCATCATCTAAGCCATGCAGCCACAAGTCCTGTCCAAACTTTTTCCACTGCAATCTTTCAAACACCTCATTTGGGTCCTTAAAATATCCTAACTCTCCTGCATAGCTTAACAGCGGCACCAACTCCTTTGTAAAATTTAACTTACACTGTCGCTTTTCTAAAAAGCATATAAATAAATCATACGCTGCCTGCCTATCCATAACCGTATTTAAACGTTAATACCTGTGCGCACAGTCCTCGTTTAAGCAGTTTCCGGCTCTACAGCGTCTTCGGCTTCAAGGCTGTCTTCCCTTTTCTTGCAGCCTCCGGTACTGCTATCCCGGGCCGGCCGTCTTCTTGCCTCCCGGCTTACTGCGAATCTCCCAACATCCCGAAGAACTTCTTAAACCCTAACGTTTGTCTTCAATAGGGTCCCGTGTTCGAGCGCCACTTACCGCAAGAAGGGGGCCGCTTTAACGACCAATTTGATCAGCGGATTCCACTTTATTGAGCATCAGACACATCTTATATACAGTTTGCTATAATTATGCCCACTTGGCAACATACTATTGGTTGCTCTCTAAATGGTTACATCATTGTTTTCACAACTCTGTGGAATTCTTCCATCCGGCCTAATTGCTCTCTTTCCCAGATCTCGCCTCCTCCTTATCTTGCTTGCCTCCCATCTCAGGGGCAGCTGGACTTCAGCATACCAAGCAATCAGCACTTTCTCACACCAGTCCATGCCCATTCCCAGCCCTGCCCAGCCCTGCCCCAGCCCCAGCCCTGCCCAAGACTTGGTTCCAGCCCCAGCCCCAGCCCTGCCCCAGCCCCACCCTCAGCCCCAGCCCCGGCCCAGCCCCAGCCCTGCCCTCAGCCCAGCCCCAGGCCCGGACCCAGCCCCGGCCTCAGCCCAGCCCTAAGCTAGCCCTGCCCCAGTCCCTGCCCCACCCCATTCCTGGTCCCAGACCAGCCCCAGCCCAGCCCCAGCACTGCCCCAGCCCAGCCCCAGGCCCAGCCCCAGCCTAGCCCCAGCCCTGCCCCAGCCCCAGCCCCAGGCCTGACCTCAGCCCTGCCCCAGCCCTGGCTCCTGCCCCAGCCCTGGCTCCAGCCCCAGCCCCGGCTCCAGCCCCAGCCCCAGCCCTGCCCAAGCCTTGGTTCCAGCCCCAGCCCCAGCCCTGCACCAACCCAGCCCCAGCCCAAGGCCCAGCCTCAAGCCTAGTCCTGCCCCAGCCCTGGCCCCAATCCAGCCCCAGCCCTACCCCTACCTCAGCCCTAGCCCCAGCCCTGTCCGCAGCACCAGCCCCAGCCCCAGCCCCACCCTCGCCACCAGCCCAGCCCCAGCCCCAACCTTGGCCCCAGCCCAGCCTCAATTCAAGCCCTGCCCCAGCCCTGCACCTGCCCCAGCCCCAGCCCCAGCCCCACCCTCGGCCCCAGCCCAGCCCCAGGCCTAGCCCTGTGCCAGCCCTACCCCAGCCCATCCCCGGTCCCAGCCCAGCCCAAACCCTGGCCCAACCCCAGCCCAAACCCCATCCTTGCCCCCAGCCCAGCCCCGGCCCCAGCCCCAGCCCTGCCCCAGCCCAAACCCAGCCCCAGCCCAGCCCCCAGCCCCGGCCCTAACCCTGCCCAGTCCCGGTCCATGCCTAGCCCCAGCCATGCCCCACCCTCGTCCTCAGCACAGCCCCTGCCCCAGCCCTACCCCTGCCCAGTCCCGGTCCATGCCCAGCCCCAGCCCTGCTCAGCCCTGTCCCAGCCCTAGCCCTGCCCAAGTCTTGGTTCCAACCCCAGCCCCAGCCCTGCCCCAGCCCCACCCTCGGCCCCAGCCCAGGCCCAGCCCTAGCCCTGCCCTGGACCCAGCCCCAGCCCCACCCCAGCCTCGTCCCCTGCCCAACCATAGCCCTGCCCCAGCCCTGGCTCCTGCCCCAGCCCTGGCTCCAGCCCCAGCCCCAGCCCTGCCCAAGCCTTGGTTCCAGCCCCAGCCCCAGCCCTGTCCACAGCCCCGGCCCCTGCCCCAGCCCCAGCCCTAGCCCAGCCCTGCCCTCAGCCCCAGCCCCAGCCCCAGCACCAGCCCCAGCCCTGCCCCAGCCCAAACCCAGCCCCAGCCCAGCCCCCAGCCCCGGCCCTAACCCTGCCCAGTCCCGGTCCATGCCTAGCCCCAGCCCTGCCCCACCCTCGTCCTCAGCACAGCCCCTGCCCCAGCCCTACCCCTGCCCAGTCCCGGTCCATGCCCAGCCCCAGCCATGCTCAGCCCTGTCCCAGCCCCAGCCCTGCCCAAGTCTTGGTTCCAACCCCAGCCCCAGCCCTGCCCCAGCCCCACCCTCGGCCCCAGCCCAGCCCCAGCCCTAGCCCTGCCCTGGACCCAGCCCCAGCCCCACCCCAGTTTCGTCCCCTGCCCAACCACAGCCCTGCCCCAGCCCAAACCCCAGCCCCGACCCCATCCCTGCCCTGGACCCAGCCCCAGCCCCAGCCCTGCCCATCCCAGCCCCAGCCCCAGCCCCAGCCCTGCCTTCAGCCCAGCCCCAGGCCTGGACCCAGCCCCGGCCTCAGCCCAGCCCTAAGCTAGTCCTGCCCCTGTCCCTGCCCCAGCCCATTCCTGGTCCCAGCCCAGCCACAGCCCAGCCCCAGCACTGCCCCAGCCCAGCCCCAGCCCCAGCCCAGCCCCAGCCCTGGACCCAGCCCCAGCCCCAGGCCAGCCCTAGCCCAGCCCTGACCCAGCCCCAGCCCTAGCCCAGCCCCGGCCACAGCCCAGCCCTAACCTAGCCCTGCCCCAGCCCCCGCCCTGGCCAGCCCCAGCCCTGCACCTAACCCAGCCCCAGCCCGGACGCAGCCCAACCCCAGCCCCAGCCCTGCCCCAGCCCAACCCCAGCCCCAGCCCAGACCCCAGCCCCGACCCTACCCCTGCCCAGTCCCGGTCCATGGCCAGCCCCAGCCCTGCCCCACCCTCGTCCCCAGCCCAGCCCCTGCCCCAGCCTTACCCCTGCCCAGTCCCAGTCCATGCCCAGTCCCAGACCTGCCCAGCCCTGCCCCAGCCCCAGCCCTGCCCAAGACTTGGTTCCAGCCCCAGCCCCAGCCCTGCCCCAGCCCCACCCTCAGCCCCAGCCCAGCCCCAGCCCCAGCCCTGCCCTCAGCCCAGCCCCAGGCCCGGACCCAGCCCCGGCCTCAGCCCAGCCCTAAGCTAGCCCTGCCCCAGTCCCTGCCCCAGCCCATTCCTGGTCCCAGCCCAGCCACAGCCCAGCCCCAGCACTGCCCCAGCCCAGTCCCAGGCCCAGCCCCAGCCTAGCCCCAGCCCAGACCCAGCCGCAGCCCTAGGCCTGACCTCAGCCCTGCCCCAGCCCTGGCTCCTGCCCCAGCCCTGGCTCCAGCCCCAGCCCCAGCCCTGCCCAAGCCTTGGTTCCAGCCCCAGCCCCAGCCCTGCACCAACCCAGCCCCAGCCCAAGGCCCAGCCTCAAGCCTAGTCCTGCCCCAGCCCTGGCCCCAAATCCAGCCCCAGCCCTACCCCTACCTCAGCCCTAGCCCCAGCCCTGTCGGCATCCCCAGCCCCAGCCCCAGCCCCAGTCCCACCCTCCCCACCAGCCCAGCCCCAGCCCCAACCTTGGCCCCAGCCCAGCCCCAATTCAAGCCCAGCCCCAGCCCTGCACCTGCCCCGGCCCCAGCCCCGGCCCCAGACTCGGCCCCAGCCCAGCCCCAGGCCTAGCCCTCTGCCAGCCCTACCCCAGCCCATCCCCGGTCCCAGCCCAGCCCAAGCCCTGGCCCAACCCCAGCCCAAACCCCATCCTTGTCCCCAGCCCACCCCGGCCCCAGCCCCAGCCCTGCCCCAGCCCAAACCCAGCCCCAGCCCAGCCCCCAGCCCCGGCCCTAACTCTGCCCAGTCCCGGTCCATGCCTAGCCCCAGCCCTGCCCCACCCTCATCCTCAGCACAGCCCCTGCCCCAGCCCTACCCCTGCCCAGTCCCGGTCCATGCCCAGCCCCAGCCCTGCCCAAGTCTTGGTTCCAACCCCAGCCCCAGCCCTGCCCCAGCCCCACCCTCGGCCCCAGCCCAGCCCCAGCCCCAGCCCTGCCCAAGTCTTGGTTCCAACCCCAGCCCCAGCCCCAGCCCCATCCCCGCCACCAGCCCAGCCCCAGCCCAATCCTTGGCCCCAGCCCAGCCCCAGTTCCAGCCCTGCCCCAGCCCTGCCCCTACCCCGGCCCCAGCCCCGGCCCCAGACTCGGCCCCAGCCCAGCCCCAGGCCTTGCCCTGTCCCAGTCCCCGCCCCAGGCCCAGCCACAGCCCCAGCCCTGTGCCAGCCCTACCCCAGCCCAGCCCCGGTCCCAGCCCAGCACAAGCCCCAGCCCTGCCCTGGACCCAGCCCCAGCCCCACCCCAGCCTCATGCCCAGCCCAGCCCCATCCCTGCCCCCAGCCCAGCCCCAGCCCCAGCCCAGCCCCAGGCCAGCACCAGCCACCGCCCAGCCCCAGCCCAGCCCCAGCCCTGCCCCAGCCTAGCCCCAGCCCCAGTCCAGCCCCTGCCCTGGTCCCAGCCCCAGCCCCACCCCAGCCTCATCCCCAGCCCAGGACCAGCCCTGCTCCAGCCCCAGCCCCACCCCCGGCCCCAGCCCTGACCCCAGCCAAGCCCCACTCACGGCCCAAGCCCCGGCCCCAGCCCAGCCCTAGCCCAGGCCTGCCCCAGGCCCAGCCCTGCACCGAACCCAGCCACAGCCCCAGCCCCAGCCCTGGCCCAGCCCCAGCCCCAGCCCTGCCCAAGACTTGGTTTCTGCCCCAGCCCCAGCCCTGCCCCAGCCCCACCCTCGGTCCCAGCCCAGCCCAAACCCTGGCCTAACCCCAGCCCAAACCCCATCCTTGCCCCCAGCCCAGCCTTAGCCCTGCCCCAGTCCCAGCCCCAGCCCAGCCCCAGCCCTGGACCCAGCCCCAGCCCCCCCCACGGACCCATCCCCGGTCCCAGCCCAGCTGTAGCCCAGCCCTGCCCCAGCCCCAGCCCTGCCCAGCCCCAGCCCTAGCCCGGCCCAGCCCCAGCCCCAGCCCAGCTCCTGCCCTGGACCCAGCCCCAGCCCAGCCCCACCCACAGCCCAGCCCCAGACCTGGACCCAGCCCCAGCCCAGCCCCAGCCCCACCCCAGCCTCATCCCCAGCACAGCCCCAGCCTTGCCCCAGCCCAAACCCCAGCCCCGGCCCCATCCCCATCCCTGCCCCGCGCCCAGCCACAGCCCCAGCCCTGCCCCATCCCAGCCCCAGCCCCAGCCCCACCCTCGCCACCAGCCCAGCCCCAGCCCCAACCTTGACCCCAGCCCAGCCCCAGTTCCAGCCCTGCCCCAGTCCCCACCCCAGACCCAGCCACAGCCCCAGCCTTGTGCCAGCCCTACCCCAGCCCAGCCCCGGTTACAGCCCAGCCCAAGCACTGCCCCAGCCCCAGCCCCAGCCCCATCCTTGCCCCAGCCCAGCCCTAGCCCGGCCCCAGCTCCAGGCCCAGCCCCAGCCCTGCCCCAGTCCCTGCCCCAGCCCTGCCCCGGCCCAGCCCCAGACCCTGCCCAGCCCCTGCCCTGGACCCAGCCCCATCCCTGCCCCCAGCCCAGCCCCAGGCCCAGCCCTGCCCCAGCCCAGCCCCAGCCACCGCCCAGCCCCTGCCCTGGACCCAGCCCCGTCCCCACCGCAGCCTCATCCCCAGCCCAGGCCCATCTCTGCCCCCAGCCCAACCCCAGCCCCAGCCCTGCCCATGCCTTGGTTCCAGCCCCAGGCCCAGCCCTGCGCCAACCCAGCCCCAGCCCAAGGCCCAGCCTCAAGCCTAGTCCTGCCCCAGCCCTGGCCCCAATCCAGCCGCAGCCCTACCCCTACCTCAGCCCTAGCCCCAGCCCTGTCCGCAGCCCCAGCCCCAGCCCCAGCCCCACCCTCCCCACCAGCCCAGCCCCGGCCCCAACCTTGGCCCCAGCCCAGCCCCAGTTCCTGCCCTGCCCCAGCCCTGCCCCTGCCCCGGCCCCAGCCCCAGCCCCAGACTCGGCCCCAGCCCAGCCCCAGGCCTAGCCCTGCCCCAGTCCCCGCCCCGGACCAAGCCGCAGCCCCAGCCCTGTGCCAGCACTGCCCCAGCCCAGCCCCAGTCCCAGCCCAGCCCAAGCCCTGGCCCAGCCCCCGCCCCAGCCCAATCCTTGCCCCCAGCCCAGCCCTAGCCCTGCCCCAGGCCCAGCCCCTGCCCTGGACCCAGCCCCAGCCCCACCCCAGCCTCAACCCTAGCCCAGGACCAACCCTGCCCCAGCCCCAGCCCCACCCCTGGCCCCAGCCCTGACCGCAGCCAAGCCCCACTCACGGCCCAAGCCCCGGCCCCACCTCAGCCCTAGCCCAGCCCCAGCCCCAGCCCCAGCCTTGCCCAAGACTTGGTTCCTGCCCCAGCCCCAGCCCTGCCCCAGCCCCACCCTCGGTCCCAGCCCAGCCTAAACCCTGGCCTAACCCCAGCCCAAACCCCATCCTTGCTCCCAGCCCAGCCCTAGCCCTGCCCCAGTCCCAGCCCCAGCCCAGCCCCAGCCCTGGACCCAGCCCCAGCCCCACCCCAGCCTCATCCCCAGCCCAGGCCTAGCCCTGCCCCAGCCCCAGCCCCACCCCCGGACCCATCCCCGGTCCCAGCCCAGTCGTAGCCCAGCCCTGCCCCAGCCCCAGCCCTGCCCAGCCCCAGCCCTAGCCCGGCCCAGCCCCAGCCCCAGCCCCAGCCACAGCCCAGCCCCAGACCTGGACCCAGCCCCAGCCCAGCCCCAGCCCCACCCCAGCCTCATCCCCTGCACAGCCCCAGCCTTGCCCCAGCCCAAACCCCAGCCCCGGCCCCATCCCCATCCCTGCCCCCCGCCCAGCCACAGCCCCAGCCCTGCCCCATCCCAGCCCCAGCCCCAGCCCCAGCCCCAGCCCTACCCCAGTCCCTGACCCAGCCCTGCCCCGGCCCAGCCCCAGACCCTGCCCAGCTCCTGCCCTGGACCCAGCCCCAGCCCAGCCCCAGCCCCAGCCCCAGCCCCAGCCCCAGCCAAGCCCCACCCCCGGCCCCATCCTTGGCCCCAGCCCAGCCCCATCCCCAGCCCTGCACCGAACCCAGCCCCAGCCCGGCCCCACCCTCAGCCCCAGCCCAGCTCCAGACACAGCCCAGCCCCAGCCCTGGACCCAGCATCAGCCCAGCCCCAGCCCCAGCCCTGCCCTAGCCCAGCCCCAGCCCTGGACCAAGCCCCACCCGTGAGCCGAACAAAGCCCCTGCCTGGCCCCAGCCCTGCCCTAGCTCCAGCCCTAGCCCTGTCCCCAGCCTCGGCCCGTGCCCCTGCCCCAGTCCCAGTCCTGCCCCATCCCATCCCCCAGCCCCAGCCCTGCCCTCAGCCCAGCCCCAGACCCAGCCGAGCCCCAGCCCTGTCCTGAGCCCCAGCCACAGCCCAGCCCCAGGCCCAGCCCCAGCCTAGCCCCAGCCCTGCCCCAGCCGCAGCCATAGGCCTGACCTCAGCCCTGCCCCAGCCCTGGCTCCTGCCCCAACCCTGGCTCAAGCCCCAGCCCCAGCCCTGCCCAAGCCTTGGTTCCAGCCCCAGCACCAGCCCTGCGCCAACCCAGCCCCAGCCCAAGGCCCAGCCTCAACCCTAGTCCTGCCCCAGCCCTGGCCCCAATCCAGCCCCAGCCCTACCCCTACCTCAGGCCTAGCCCCAGCCCTGTCCGCAGCCCCAGCCCCAGCCCCAGCCCCACCCTCGCCACCAGCCCAGCCCCAGCCCCAAACTTGGCCCCAGGCCATCCCCAGTTCCAGCCCTGCCCCAGCCCTGCCCCTACCCCGGCCCCAGCCCCGGCCCCAGACTCGGCCCCAGCCCAGCCCCAGGCCTTGCCCTGTCCCAGTCCCCGCCCCAGGCCCAGCCACAGCCCCAGCCCTGTGCCAGCCCTACCCCAGCCCAGCCCCAGTCCCAGCCCAGCACAAGCCCCAGCCCTGCCCTGGACCCAGCCCCAGCCCCACCCCAACCTCATGCCCAGCCCAGCCCCATCCCTGCCCCCAGCCCAGCCCCAGCCCCAGTCCAGCCCTGTTGTCGAGCAAGAGGGGACATGGGTCCCAGGAACACCTGTGCAATTCAGGCCTTGAAGAATTCTCTGTTGATGATATAGTGGCGGAGTGGGAGATGTGAGAAAGTGCTGATTGCTTGGTATGCTGAAGTCCAGCTGCCCCTGAGATGGGAGGCAAGCAAGATAAGGAGGAGGCGAGATCTGGGAAAGAGAGCAATTAGGCCGGATGGAAGAATTCCACAGAGTTGTGAAAACAATGATGTAACCTTTTAGAGAGCAACCAATAGTATGTTGCCAAGTGGGCATAATTATAGCAAACTGTATATAAGATGTGTCTGATGCTCAATAAAGTGGAATCCGCTGATCAAATTGGTCGTTAAAGCGGCCCCCTTCTTGCAGTAAGTGGCGCTCGAACACGGGACCCTAATGAAGACAAACGTTAGGGTTTAAGAAGTTCTTCGGGACGTTGGGAGATTCGCAGTAAGCCGGGAGGCAAGAAGACGGCCAGCCCGGGATAGCAGTACCGGAGGCTGCAAGAAAAGGGAAGACAGCCTTGAAGCCGAAGACGCTGTAGAGCCGGGAACTGCTTAAACGAGGACTGTGCGCACAGGTATTAACGTTTAAATACGGATATGGATAGGCAGGCAGCGTATGATTTATTTATATGCTTTTTAGAAAAGCGACAGTGTAAGTTAAATTTTACAAAGGAGTTGGTGCCGCTGTTAAGCTATGCAGAAGAGTTAGGATATTTTAAGGACCCAAATGAGGTGTTTGAAAGATTGCAGTGGAAAAAGTTTGGACAAGACTTGTGGCTGCATGGCTTAGATGATGAAAAACGAGCAAAGGAGTGTGGAAAATGGTGGAAGATGGTTATGACAGCATTGGATCAGCATCGTGCTGAGCAAATGGCAGTTTATCAAGCCAGGGTACGATTAGATTATACGGACCCAAATGGAGCAAGTGTTACACATGCTGGGTTGCCTTTGTCAGAAGAGGTTCAGGATTATTTAAGAAAGGAGAAGGCTGCGTGTGTAAAAGGGTTAGGTGTCAGAGTCGAATTACAATCTGTAACACAGGACTCTGCTGAGGAGCCTTCCCCGTCTCTTTTAGCTGAGCAAATTGTACAGGACAAGAAAGTAGGTGAGGGAGAGAAGACAAACAGGGCGATAGATCCTGGAGGTGGTGTTAAAGATCATGCAAGAAAGCACGCAGAGTATTGGCGAAAGGTTGCAGAACACTTAAACGCCGAAGGAGATCAGGAAGGGCTTAGCCGGCTGGCTGCTTCACATCAAGCTTTTCCAGTAATGTATACACAGGTCCCTGGGAAGCAAAATGTTTTTCAGGCTGATGTAACTCAATTGCCATGGAAATTGTTATCTCAATTAAGACAGACTGCGAGTCAATTTGCGGTTCAATCTGAACCAGCTAGACAGATGATTGATTTTATTTATATGAACTATAATATGTTACCTAGAGATTCTTATAATATTATGAAGCTGATCCTAACAGCATCTCAATTTATGACATTTTTGAATGAGTGGGAACACCTAGCTAGACAATCAGCTGGAGTACAAAGACAGCAAAACGACCCACTATTTGATGTAACAGTAGATCAGTTGTGTGGAACGGGACAGTATGAGAGACCAGAGTTACAGGCACTTTTACAGCCGCCTGTTTTGCAAGCATCAGCCCAGATAGTGAGGATGGTTTTTGACAAGCAGAAGGATGGAAATGCAAATCCTCACTATATGGGAATTAAGCAAGGTATACAGGAACCTCTTGGTGAATTTGTAGACAAGTTGCTTGCCGCACTTAGAGCAGCAAGCGTAGGAGAAGGTATCCGAGAGGCAATTTTAAGGCAGTGTTTAATGCAGAATGGGAACCAGCAGACGCAACAGCTTATTACATCAGCAGATCCTAGATGGACGGTAGCCGAATTGTTGCAGAGGGTTCAGGACTTGCCAAGCAATCCGATGGCCATGCTGACAGAGGTGATTGATAAGGGATTACAAAAACAGGCTGAGGCGTTGTCAATGACAATGACAAAACAGCTTGAGCATAGTCAACAGGTTATGGCAGCCTTAGTACCTTTGCGCACAAACTCGAAAGGGCAAGGCCGACCCTATAAGCAGTCATCAGACGAAACACAGTGTCATCGAAAAGCGTAAGGCGGAGATATCGTCTAAAGTAATGCCTGGACTTTTGGCCCATAGATCCGCTTTAGGGCATTTCCCTAGCGGAGATAGTTATTTTGATGAAGCTTGTTGGAGAGAATACAGGAACAAGTTGTGGGACTTGGTTATAGATGGTGATAAAACTGCTATAAAGCTGCAAAAGTCGTGGCGAGAATGCATGAACTGTGTTAAAACCTACGAACTGAAACAGCAAATGGCTGCTGCAGTTAGAGCAACTTTGTCAGGACGAGATGCAGCGCCAGGTGTATCTGAGTTGCAGCTGAAAGATGTGTCTGAGAACTGTCGACCGATCGACCGGGGCCGCCCCCGATACATCTTGCGGCGACCACACCGCGTTTACCAGCCGTCGCCACTGCCGTTTGCACACAGCGGGGAACCTTCCTCTGACATCGCCAGCGATGGCTCGGATTCGGAAGACAATACCGGCAGCGAGGAATTCAAACAGCGCCGACTTTGCTTTACGGCCCCTCTTAGAAAAAATGGAGCGCTTGGAGGCTCGCGGTTACAGCGTTCCTGCCACCGCACTCCTCCCGCGAGCCCTGCCGGCCCCCGCGGATACCGACGGCTCCGACCAAGGCGGTACCGGCTGACGCACCACCGATACCGACAGCACCGACAGTAGCAGCGGAGCAGCTGCCACGGCAGCAGCCCCCACCCCTTTCCCCCGCAGCGGCTTTAGCCGCACCACTCTGTTTTGATTTAAAGCAACAGTACTCATTTTGTCATTTCTGGTTGTAACGTCTTTCAGAGATTTGTTATTTAGAGTTTTGTTAAGTTTTTCTAATAAGCATAATGAATAAGTAAGCATTTGGTATTTATAAGTACTTAGTACATAGTAATTGCAGTAAGGTGTATGCACTTAGTTAAGAGTTCAAATTGTAAGATTTTCTTTTGGTTCGAACCTTCTTAGTTGTCTGCCTAGGCATTTCAAAGGAGCTCCATGTAATATAGTTAAGGAATGTATAAACAGGTTTTAATTTTGGAAAGTGTTTTTTAGTTAATGTAACAATTTTATTTCTTTTTAGACACTGATTTGATGGATTAATTTTAACATAGTTTTTTAAGGGTTTAAGGATTTTTTGGTATTAGCATAAGTTAAGGTTTGTAGTAAATAGGTATTAATTTTAACAACTATTGCTTCACTAATGTGCAGAAGAACCAAGACTTAGAGGAAACAGCATTTCCCATGAAGTCGAACATCGATCACAATAACTGTTATGATAATCTGGGGTCAAAAGCATCAATCAAAAAAATATTTTGTCCTGAATGCTGAATTTGAAAATAGGCAGTTTGGACTGGTAAATACAGAAAACCTATTTTGTGGTGAGAAAAAGGATTTAAATCCCCATGGAAAATTATTGAAAGGGATTGGCATAAGTGGGAAATAAAGACTAGAGAAATTTTAGTTGGGAAATATCACGAATAATTAAAAGGATTAGTAAAAGGAAAAGTAAGAGACATAAGGTTTTGAAGGAAGAGGAATTGAAATAACAAAAGCACAATGGGAAATGGTAAACAAACTAACCAAGGAAGTAGAGAAGAGACTCCAAATGGAATTTTGAAGTGGGTTAAGGAGTTAAAAAATCTGTAGGGCTCCTGAAGAATGTAACTGCTGCCGAGAAGAAAATACACCCGGCTGCTGGTTGCACCCCAGCAGGCCAAGGAGGCAGAGTTCACATATACTGGTGGAGCCTAATTTTGATCCTAACCCTATTTGTACATTAGTCCAATCGAAATCAAAAACCACATTCCCATGTGTGGAATCTTGATCAGACCGGAGAGAAAAGACTTGAACTTGAAAAAGCAATGGTAAATTTTTCTGCTACAGTTGAAATCATAGTAAATGCAAGCACAGATGCAATAAAAGTGCAGCAAATTGAAATCAATAGTCTCTCGAAAATGTCTACTCAGAATAGATTAGCTTTGGATTTTTTATATGTTAAGGAAGGGGGTGTATGTGTAGTCATAAATGTAAGTTGTTGTAGTTATGTTAATCTAGATAAACGAGTGGAAACAGATTTACAGGCGATTGTAAACCACAATCAGATATTACATCAGCTTTCTTTAGATGATACTTCTTGTGGATTTAAAGAAATATGGGATAAATTAACTTTCTGGTTACCAAATCTAAATTGGCTTAAACATTTGTTTGTAATATTGTTGGAATAATTGTAATATTGCTATGCATAATACTCTGCAATTGTTGTTACAAAATACTAAGACCTTTAAGTAAGATTGCTCATGTCAATGAGTTACAAGTAGAGAATTATGATCAGAATGTGATCAGAACAGATGAACTTAATTATGATCCAATTAAGAAGGTTCTGAAATATCTGGAAATTTTAACACAAATCAATGGTGACAAAAAAAAAAAAAAGGGGGGGGAATTGTGATGAATATACTGGTGATTTGTGTTAAAATTGTAAGACTTAGAGTGCACTGGGATTAAGGGTCAGGATCTTGTGAGGCCTGTTTAGAGGGTAAAGAGAAAGAAACCTCTCTTGCAGACTTGCAAGGACACTGTCTGGTTAATTGGAGACATCACGGCTGAGAAGGAGCTGTCTTAAAGATAAACATTCAGAACTAGGAATTTGTTTTCTTCAGATAAGAAGCCTGCACAATTGAGCATGTGTGAAAGTGGATGCTTTGACCCTTACCACACTGAATGTAGGAAGAAGGGATTTATATGTTATCTCACCAGTTCGCTATAATTTTACACACCTAGAGGGAAAATCAAAATTCATAACAACACAACATACATTTTCATTTTCGGTTGAAAACATCAACAAATGGTACCAATAAGAGATCAGTATTACTAGGATGAGCAAAAACGCATTATTATGGGTAATTTTATATTGGGCAAGGCAATGAAGCTCTTTTGCTCTTGTTGATTGCCTGCAAGTTTTCTGTCTGTGAAGCTAGAGCCTGGCCAGATCTACCTTTACAGATTAAAGAAATCTTGCTACCCTTAAACAAATTATGATTTTTGACCATCCTAGAGAAAATAAAGATGCAACATAACAGGTAATAATGAATTGATTGAACTTTTTCAGACGTGTCTGATAGGGATACCCAGACTTAATGTAAATATGTTTGTTAATTATAGTAGTAAGTTTTAAGGTTCTTAGGTATCATTGTACTCATTTTGATTATTGTTAAACTTGTTTATAATTGTATTATGCAAAGTGTTCAAAGAATAACTTCCAAGGCCTTACTTGCACAAAAGAAAAACGGGGGAATTGTTGTTGGGGTTTGTTTTGAGCAAGAGGGGACATGGGTCCCAGGAACACCTGCGCAATTCAGGCCTTGAAGAATTCTCTGTTGATAATATAGTGGCGGAGTAGGAGATGTGAGAAAGTGCTGATTGCTTGGTATGCTAAAGTCCAGCTGCCCCTGAGATGGGAGGCAAGCAAGATAAGGAGGAGGCGAGATCTGGGAAAGAGAGCAATTAGGCCGGATAGAAGAATTCCACAGAGTTGTGAAAACAATGATGTAACCTGTTAGAGAGCAACCAATAGTATGTTGCCAAGTGGGCATAATTATAGCAAACTGTATATAAGATGGGCTGGCTTGGTGCAGGGCTGGGGCTGGGGCTGGAACCAAGGCTTGGGCAGGGCTGGGGCTGGGGCTGGAGCCAGGGTTGGGGCAGGAGCCAGGGCTGGGGCAGGGCTGAGGTCAGGCCTGGGGCTGCGGCTGGGGCAGGGCAGGGGCTAGGCTGGGGCTGGGGCTGGGACTGGGCTGTGGCTGGGGCAGGGGACAGGGCTGGGGCGAGGCTGTGTCTGGGTCTGGGCTGAGGGCAGGGCTGGGGCTGGAGGCTGGGCTGGGGCCAGGCTGGGTCTGGGGCTGGGCTGGGGGCTGGGCTGGGGCTGGGGTCTGGGATGGGGGCAGGACTGGGACTGGGGCAGGGGCACGGGCCGAGGCTGGGGACAGGGCTAGGGCTGGAGCTAGGGCAGGGCTGGGGCCAGGCTGTTGTTGCGTTTGGCTCAGAGGTGGGGCTTGGTCCAGGGCTGGGGCTGAGGCTGGGCTGGGGCGGGGACAGGGCTGGGCCCGAGGCTGCGGCAGGGCTGGGGTAGGGCTGGGGCTGGGGCTGGGCTGGGGCCGGGGCTGGGGCTGGGCTGGGGCCGAGGCTGGGGCAGGGCTGGGGTAGGGCTGGGGCTGGGCTGGGACCAGGACTGGGTTGGGGCAGGGACTAGGGCAGGGCTGGGGGCAAGGATGGGGCTGGGGCTGGGGCTGGGGCTGGGGCTGGGGCTGGGCCAGGGCTTGGGCTGGGCTGGGACCAGGGCTGGGCTGGGGCAGGGACTATGGCAGGGCTGGGGCTGGGGCTGGGGCCGGGCTAGGGCTGGGCTGGGGGCAAGGATGGGGCTGTGGCTGGGTCTGGGGCGGGGGACTGGGGCAGGGATAGGCCTGGGACTGGTCTGGGGCCGAGTCTGGGGCCGGGGCTGGCGCCGGGGCAGGGGCAGGGCTGGGGCAGGGCTGGAACTGGGGCTGGGCAGGGGTAGGGCCGGGGCTGGGGGCTGGGCTGGGGCTGGGGTTGGGCTGGGGCTGGGGCTGGGGCTGGGGCCGGGGCTGCGACTGGGGCTGGGTCCAGGGCTGGAGCTGGGCTGTGGCTGTGGCTGGGCTGGGACAGGGCTGGGGCTGTGGCTGGGGCTGGGCTGGGGCTGGGTCCAGTGCAGGGGCTGGGCTGAGGCTGGGGCTGGGCCGGGGCAGGGCTGGGGCAGGGGCTGGGCTGGGGCGGAGGGTGGGGCTGGGGCTGGGGCTGGGGCTGAGGGCAGGGCTGGGCTAGGGCTGGGGCTGGGGCATGGGCCAGGGCTGGGGCAGGGCTGGGGCCGGGCTGGGGCTGGGTTCGGTGCAGGGCTGGGGCTGGGCAGGGCGGGGGCTGGGGCAGGGCTGGGCTACGGCTGGGCTGGGACTGGGGATGGGCTGGGGCTGGGTCCAGGGCTGTGGCTGGGCTGTGGCTGGAGCTGGGCTGGGGCTGAGGGTGGGGCTGGGGCTGGGCTAGGGCGGGGCTGGGGCTGGGGCTGCGACTGGGGCAGGGACCAGGGCTGGGGCTGGGGCTGTGGCTGGAGCTGGGCTGTGGCTGGGGCTGGGCTGGGGCTGTGGCTGGGGCTGGGCTGGGGCTGGATCCAGGGCAGGGGCTGGGCTGGGGCTGGGGCTGGGCCGGGGCAGGGATGGGGCAGGGGCTGGGCTGGGGCCGAGGGTGGGGTTGGGGCTGGGGCTGGGGCTGGGGCTGAGGGCAGGGCTGGGCTAGGGTTGGGGCTGGGGCAGGGGCCGGGGCTGGGGGCAGGGCTGGGGCCAGAGCTGGGGCAGGGCTGGGGCCAGGGCCGGGGCTGGGTTCGGTGCAGGGCTGCGGCTGGCAGGGCAGGGGCTGGGGCAGGGCTAGGTTAGGGCTGGGCTGAGGCCGGGGCTGGGCTAGGGCTGGGGCTGGGTCAGGGCTGGGCTAGGGCTGGGCTGGGGCTGGGGCTGGGTCCAGGGCTGGGGCTGGGCTGGGGCTGGGCTGGGCAGGGGCTGTGGCTGGGCTGTGGCTGGAGCTGGGCTGGGGCCGGGGATGGGGATGTGAGTGGGGCTTGGCTGGGACCGGGGCTGGGGCCGGGGGTGGGGCTGGGGCTGGGGCTGGGGCGGGGACTGGGAGAGGGCTGGGGCTGGGGTGGGGTCCAGGGATGGGGTAGGGCGGTGGCTGGGGCTGGGCTGGGGCAGGGCTTTGGCAGGGGCTGGGGCTGGGCTGGGGTCAGGGCTGGGGCTGGGGCAGGGCTGGGGCAGGGCTGGGGATGGGGCTGGGCTGGGGCTGGGTCCAGGGCTGTGGCTGGGCTGTGGCTGGAGCTGGGCTGGGGCTGAGGGTGGGGCTGGGGCTGGGCTAGGGCTTGGCTGGGGCCGGGGCTGCGACTTGGGCTGGGTCCAGGTCGGGGGCTGGGATGTGGCTGGGGTTGGGGCAGGGCTGTGGCTGGGCATGAGGCTGGGGTGGGGCTGGGGCTGGGTCCAGGGCAGGGCTGGGCTGGGGCTGGGGCTAGGTTGGGCAGGGCTGGGAAAGGGCTGGGGCTGGGGCTGGGTCCAGGGTGGGGCTGGGGCTGGGCTGGCGGCAGGGCCAGGGCTGGGTGGTGGCTGGGGCTGGGCTGGGGCTGGGCTGGGGTGGGACTGGGTCCAGGGCAGGGGCTGGACTGGGGCTGGGGCCAGGCTGGGGCAGGGCTGGGGCTGGGCTGTGGCTGGGGCTGGGTCCAGGGTTGGGCTGGGTCTGGGGCTGGGGCAGAACGGGGGCCGGGCTGGGGCTGGGGCTGGGCTGAGGGCAGGGCTGGGGCAGGGCTGGTGATGGGGCTGGGCTGGGGCTGGGTCCAGGGCTGTGGCTGGGCTGTGGCTGGAGCTGGGCTGGGGCTGAGGGTGGGGCTGGGGCTGGTCTAGGGCTGGGCTGGGGCTGCGGCTGGGGCTGGGCTGGGGCTGGGCTGGGGCTGGGTCCAGGGTAGGGGCTGGGCTGGGGCTGGGCCGGGGCAGGGCTGGGGCAGGGCTGGGCTGGGGCCGAGTGTGGTGCTGGGGCTGGGGCTGAGGGCAGGGCTGGGCTAGGCCTGGGGCAGGGCTGGGGCAGGGGCCGGGGCTGGGGGCAGGGCTGGGGCTAGAGCTGGGGCAGGGCTGGGGTCAGGCTGGGGCTGCGTTCGGTGCAGAGCTGGGGCTGGGGCAGGGCTGGGCTAGGGCTGAACTGGGGCAGGGCTGGAGCTGGGGCTGGGCTGGGGCTGGGTCCAGGGCAGGGGCTGGGCTGGGGCTGGGGCTGGGCCGGGGCAGGGCTGGGGCAGGGGCTGGGCTGGGGCCGAGGGTGGGGCTGGGGCTGGGGCTGGGGCTGAGGGCAGGGCTGGGCTAGGGCTGGGGCTGGGGCAGGGGCCGGGGCTGGGGACAGGGCTGGGGCCAGAGCTGGGGCAGGGGTGGGTCCGGGCTGTGGCTGGGTTCGGTGCAGGGCAGGGGCTGGGGCAGGGCTGGGCTGGAGCTGGGCTGGGGCCGGGGCTGGGGCCGTGAGTGGGGCTTGGCTGGGGCCAGGGCTGGGGCCGGGGCTGGAACTGGGGCTGGGGCAGGGCTGGGCCTGGGCTGGGGATGAGGCTGGGGTGGGGCTGGGACTGGGTCCAGGGCAGGGGCTGGGCTGGGGCTGGGGCTGGGTCCAGGGTAGGGCTCTGTCCAGGGCTGGGGCAGGACTGGTTCCGGGCTGGGGCTGGGGCTGGGCTGAGGGCAGGGCTGGGGCAGGGCTGGGGATGGGGCTGGGCTGGGGCTGGGTCCAGGGCTGTGGCTGGGCTGTGGCTGGAGCTGGGCTGGGGCTGAGGGTGGGGCTGGGGCTGGGCTAGGGCGGGGCTGGGGCCGGGGCTGCGACTGGGGCTGGGACCAGGGCTGGGGCTGGGCTGTGGCTGGGGCTGGGCAGGGCTGGGGCTGGGCTGGGGCAGGGCTGGGGCTGGGCAGTGGCTGGGGCTGGGCTTGGGCTGGGCTGGGGCCGGGACTGGGTCCAGGGCAGGGGCTGGACTGGGGCTGGGGCTAGGCTGGGGCTGGGCTGGGGCTAGGCTGGGGCTAGGCTGGGGCAGGGCTGGGGCTGGGCTGGGGCTGGGGCTGGGTCCAGGGTAGGGCTCTGTCCAGGGCTGGGGCAGGACTGGTTCCGGGCTGGGGCTGGGGCTGGGCTGAGGGCAGGGCTGGGGCAGGGCTGGGGATGGGGCTGGGCTGGGGCTGGGTCCAGGGCTGTGGCTGGGCTGTGGCTGGAGCTGGGCTGGGGCTGAGGGTGGGGCTGGGGCTGGGCTAGGGCGGGGCTGGGGCCGGGGCTGCGACTGGGGCTGGGACCAGGGCTGGGGCTGGGCTGTGGCTGGGGCTGGGCAGGGCTGGGGCTGGGCTGGGGCCGGGTACAAGGCAGGGGCTGGGCTGGGGCCGGGTACAAGGCAGGGGCTGGGCCGGGGGCTGGGGCTGGGCCGGGGCAGATCTGGGGCTGGGTCTGGTCTGGGGCCGAGGGTGGGGCTGGGGCTGGGGCTGGGGCTGAGGGCAGGGCTAGCCTAGGGCTGGGGCTGGGGCAGGGGCCGGAGCTGGGGACAGGGCTGGGGCCAGAGATGGGGCAGGGCTGGGTCCGGGCTGGGGCTGGGTTCGGTGCAGGGCTGGGGCTGGGCAGGGCGGGGGCTGGGGTAGGGCTAGGTTAGGGCTGGGCTGAGGCCGGGGCTGGGTCCGGGCCTGGGGCTGGGCTGAGGGCAGGGCTGGGCTAGGGCTGGGGCTGGGCTGGGGCTGGGGCTGGGGCTGGGGCTGGGGCAGTGCTGGGGCTGGGCTGTGGCTGGGCTGGGACCAGGAATGGGCTGGGGCAGGGGCTGGGGCAGGGCTAGCTTAGGGCTGGGCTGAGGCCGGGGCTGGGTCCGGGCCTGGGGCTGGGCTGAGGGCAGGGCTGGGGCTGGGGCTGGGGCTGGGATGGGGCAGGGCTGGGGCTGGGGCTGGGCGGGGGGCAGGAATGGGGATGGGGCTGGGGATGGGGTTTGGGCTGAGGGCAGGGCTGGGGCTGGGGGCTGGGATGGGGCCGGACTGGGACTGGGGCAGGGGTACGGGCCGAGGCTGGGGACAGGGCTAGGGCTGGAGCTAGGGCAGGGCTGGGGCCAGGCTGGGGCTGGGTTCGGCTCACGGGTGGGGCTTGGTCCAGGGCTGGGGCTGGGCTAGGCAGGGCTGGGGCTGGGGCTGGCCTGGGGCTGGGTCCAGGGCTGTGGCTGGGCTGTGTCTGGATCTGGGCTGGGGCTGAGGGTGGGGCCGGGCTGGGGCTGGGTTCGGTGCAGGGCTGGGGCTGGGGCTGGGCTGGGGCCGGGGATGGGGCCGGGGGTGGGGCTGGGGCTGGGTCCAGGGTGTGGCTGCGGCTGGACTGGGGGCATGGCTGGGGCAGGGCGGTGGCTGGGACTGGGTCCAGGGCAGGGGCTGGATTGGGGCTGAGGCTTGGCTGGGGCAGGGGCTGGGGCCAGGTGTGGGGCTGGGGCTGGGGCTGGGGTGGGGACTGGGACAGGGCTGGGGCTGGGGCTGGGTCCAGGGCTGGGGCTGGTCGGTGGCTGGGGCTGGGCTGTGGCAGGG
Organism: Melanerpes formicivorus; assembly: GCF_026170545.1. Classification (NCBI taxonomy): domain Eukaryota; kingdom Metazoa; phylum Chordata; class Aves; order Piciformes; family Picidae; genus Melanerpes; species Melanerpes formicivorus. The sequence goes on from NW_027143274.1 coordinate 30,237, forward strand.
CTGGGGACAGGGCTGGGGCCAGGCTGGGTCTGGGGCTGGGCTGAGGGCAGGGCTGGGGCTGGGGGCTGGGGTGGGGCAGGACTGGGACTGGGGCAGGGGCACGGGCCAAGGCTGGGGACAGGGCTAGGGCTGGAGCTAGGGCAGGGCTGGGCCCAGGCTGGGGCTGGGTTCGGCTCAGGGCTGGGGCTTGGTCCAGGGCTGGGGCTGGGCTGAGGGCACGGCTGGGCTAGGCCTGGGGCTGGGGCAGGTCTAGGTTAGGGCTGGGCTGAGGCCGCGGCTGGGGCTGGGACTGGGGCTGGGCTGGGGCAGGGCAGGGGCTGGGCTAGGGATGGGGCTGGGCTGGGGACAGGGCTGTGGCTGGGTTGGGGCTGGGGTTGGGGCAGCGCTGGAGCTGGGCTGGGGCTGAGCTGGGGGAGGGGCCGGGGCTGGTGCAGGGGCTGGGGCTGGAAGCAAGGCTTGGGCAGGGCTGGGGTAGTGATGGGGCTGGGCTCGGGCTGGGGCTGGTGCTGGGCTGGGGCTGGGGCAGGGCTGGGGACAGGGCTGGGGCCAGAGCTGGGGCACGGCTGGGGCCGGGCTGGGGCTGGGTTCGGAGCAGGGCTGGGGCTGGGCAGGGCGGGGGCTGGGGCAGGGCTGGGCTACGGCTGGGCTGGGGCTGGGGATGGGTTATGGCTGGGGCTGGGGACAGGGCTGGGGCGAGGCTGGGTCTGGGGCTGGGCTGAGGGCAGGGCTGGGGCTGGGGGCCGGGATGGGGCAAAACTGGGACTGGGGCAGGGGTACGGGCCGAGGCTGGGGACAGGGCTAGGGCTGGAGATAGGGCAGGGCTGGGGCCAGGCTGGGGCTGGGTTCGGCTCAGGGGTGGGGCTTGGTCCAGGGCTGGGGCTGGGCTAGGGCAGGGCTGGGGATGGGGCTGGACTGGGGCTGGGTGCAGGGCTGTGGCTGGGCTGTGTCTGGAGCTGGGCTGGGGCTGAGGGTGGGGCCGGGCTGGGGCTGGATTCGGTGCAGGGCTGGGGATGGGGCTTGGCTGGGGCCGGGGCAGGGCCCGGGGGTGGGGCTGGGGCTGGGGCTGGGGCGGGGAGCGGGAGAGGGCTGGGGCTTGGGCTGGGACCCGGGCTGGGACCCGGGCTGGGGCTGGGCAGTGGCTGGGGCTGGGCTGGGGCTGGGGCTGGGTCCAGGGCTGTGGCTGGGCTGTGTCTGGATCTGGGCTGGGGCTGAGGGTGGGGCCGGGCTGGGGCTGGGTTCGGTGCAGGGCTGGGCCTGGGGCTGGGCTGGGGCCAGGGATGGGGCCGGGGGTGGGGCTGGGGCTGGGTCCAGGGTGTGGCTGCGGCTGGGCTGGGGGCATTGCTGGGGCAGGGCGGTGGCTGGGACTGGGTCCAGGGCAGGGGCTGGATTGGGGCTGAGGCTTGGCTGGGGCAGGGGCTGGGGCCAGGTGTGGGGCTGGGGCTGGGGCTGGGGTGGGGACTGGGACAGGGCTGGGGCTGGGGCTGGGTCCAGGGCTGGGGCTGGTCGGTGGCTGGGGCTGGGCTGTGGCAGGGCTGGGGGACAGGGCTGGGGCCAGGCTGGGTCTGGGGCTGGGCTGAGGGCAGGGCTGGGGCTGGGGGCTGGGGTGGGGCAGGACTGGGACTGGGGCAGGGGCACGGGCCAAGGCTGGGGACAGGGCTAGGGCTGGAGCTAGGGCAGGGCTGGGCCCAGGCTGGGGCTGGGTTCGGCTCAGGGCTGGGGCTTGGTCCAGGGCTGGGGCTGGGCTGAGGGCACGGCTGGGCTAGGCCTGGGGCTGGGGCAGGTCTAGGTTAGGGCTGGGCTGAGGCCGCGGCTGGGGCTGGGACTGGGGCTGGGCTGGGGCAGGGCAGGGGCTGGGCTAGGGATGGGGCTGGGCTGGGGACAGGGCTGTGGCTGGGGCTGGGCAGAGGGTGGGGCTGGGGCCGGGGCAGTGTCAGGGCTGGGGCCGGGCTGGGGCTGGGGCTGGGCTGAGGGCAAGGCTGAGGCAGGGCTGGGGATGGGGGCTGGGATGGGGCTGGGGCAAGGGTGGGCTGGTGGCTGGGCAGGGCTGGGGCAGGGCTGGGGCTGGGCTGGGGCTGAGCTGGGGCTGGGGCTGGGTCCAGGGCTGGGGATGGGGATTGGGCAGGGGATGGGCTGGGTCTAGGGCTGGGGCTGTGCTGGTGCTGTGCTGGGAGTGGGCTGGGGACTAGGGCAGGGGCAGGGCTGGGGCAGGGCTGGGGCTGGGCTGGGGCCAGGTCTGGGGCTGGAGGCTGGGGCCGGGGCTGGGCTGGGGCTGGGCTGGAGCTAGGGCCGGGGCTGGAACTGGGGCTGGGGCAGGGGTTGGGGCTGGGGCTGGGCTGGGGATGAGCTGGGGCAGGGCTTCGTCTTGGGCTGGGGCCGGGGCTGGGCTGGGGCTGAGCTGGGGGTGGGGTGGGGGCTGGAGCAGGGCTAGGACTTGGCTGGGGGCTGGGCTGGTGCTGGGGCTGGGCTGAGGCCTCGTACTGGGCTGGGGCTGGGATGGGGCTGGGCTTGAGCCGGAGCTCCGGTCAGGGCTGGGGCAGGGCTAGAGCAGGGGCTGGAGCAGGTCTGGGGCCGGGGCAGGGGGCACGGCTGGGGCTGTGGCTGTGGCCAGGTCTGGAGTAGGGCTGGGGCTGGGGCTGAGGGCAGGGATGGGGCAGGGCTGGGGCTGGGGACTGGGGCCGGCGCAGGGGGCACAGCTGGGGCTGGGCTGGGGCTGGAGGCTGGGGCCAGGGCTGGGGCTGGGGCTGGGGGCAGGGCTGGAGGGTGGGGGCTGGGTTGGGAATGAGCAAGGGCTGGGGAACGGCTAGGGCTTGGGCCGGGGCACGGCTGGGGCTGTGGCTGGGCTGGGGGGCAGGGCTGTGGCTGGGTTGGGGCTGGGGTTGGGGAAGCGCTGGAGCTGGGCTGGGGCTGAGCTGGGGGAGGGGCCGGGGCTGGTGCAGGGGCTGGGGCTGGAAGCAAGGCTTGGGCAGGGCTGGGGTAGTGATGGGGCTGGGCTCGGGCTGGGGCTGGTGCTGGGCTGGGGCTGGGGCAGGGCTGGGGACAGGGCTGGGGCCAGAGCTGGGGCACGGCTGGGGCCGGGCTGGGGCTGGGTTCGGAGCAGGGCTGGGGCTGGGCAGGGCGGGGGCTGGGGCAGGGCTGGGCTACGGCTGGGCTGGGGCTGGGGATGGGTCCGGGGGTGGGGCTGGGGCTGGGGCAGGGCTAGGCCTGGGCTGGGGCTGGGCCTGGGGCTGGGCTGTGGCTGGGGCTGGGGACAGGGCTGGGGCGAGGCTGGGTCTGGGGCTGGGCTGAGGGCAGGGCTGGGGCTGGGGGCTGGGATGGGGCAAAACTGGGACTCGGGGCAGGGGTACGGGCCGAGGCTGGGGACAGGGCTAGGGCTGGAGATAGGGCAGGGCTGGGGCCAGGCTGGGGCTGGGTTCGGCTCAGGGGTGGGGCTTGGTCCAGGGCTGGGGCTGGGCTAGGGCAGGGCTGGGGCTGGGGCTGGACTGGGGCTGGGTCCAGGGCTGTGGCTGGGCTGTGTCTGGAGCTGGGCTGGGGCTGAGGGTGGGGCCGGGCTGGGGCTGGGTTCGGTGCAGGGCTGGGGCTGGGGCTTGGCTGGGGCCGGGGCAGGGCCCGGGGGGTGGGGCTGGGGCTGGGTCCAGGGTGGGGCTGTGTCCAGGGCTGGGGCAGGACTGCCACGGCCCCAGCCCCAGCCCTGCCCCAGCCCAGCTCCAGCCACAGCCCAGCCACAGCCCTGGACCCAGCCCCATCCCAGCCCCATCCCCAGCCCTGCCTCAGCCCAACCCCAGCCCCAGCCCTGCCCCCAGCCCAGCCCCAGCCCCTGCCAAAGCCCTGCCCCAGCCCAGCCCCAGCCACCGCCCTACCCCATCCCTGGACCCCACCCCAGCCCCAGCCCTCTCCCAGTCCCCGCCCCAGCCCCAGCCCCAGCCCCACCCCCGGCCCCAGCCCCGGTCCCAGCCAAGCCCCACTCACATCCCCATCCCCGGCCCCAGCCCAGCTCCAGCCACAGCCCAGCCACAGCCCCTGCCCTGCCCTGCCCCAGCCCAGCTCCAGCCACAGCCCAGCCCCTGCCATAGACCCAGCCCCAGCCCAGCCCCAGCCCCAGCCCCAGCCCCAGCCGAAGCCCTGCCCCAGCCCCACCCTCAGCACCAGCCCAGCCCCAGCCCCAGCCCCAGCCCGGCCCCAGCCCCACCCTCAGCACCAGCCCAACTCCAGCCACAGCCCAGCCACAGCCCTGGACCTAGCCCCAGCCCTGCCCCGGCCCTGGACCCAGCCCCTGCCCTGGACCCAGCCCCAGCCACAGCCCAGCCCCAGCCCTGGACCCAGCCCCAGTCGCAGCCCCGGCCCCAGCCCTGCCCTAGCCCATCCCCAGCCCCACCCTCAGCCCCAGCCCAGCTCCAGCCACAGCCCAGCCCCAGCCCTGGACCCAGCCCCAGCCCAGCCCCATCCCCAGCCCTGCCCCAGCCCTGCCCTCAGTCCAGCCCCAGCCACCGCCCAGCCCCCAGCCCTGGACCCAGCACCAGCACCAGCCCTCTCCCAGCCCTGCCCCAGCCCAGCCCCAGCCCCAGCCCCAGCCCAGCTCCAGCCCCACCCTCAGCACCAGCCCAGCTCCAGCCATAGCCCAGCCACAGACCTGGACCTAGCCCCAGCACAGCCCCAGCCCCAGCCACAGTCCTGCCCCAACCCTGGACCCAGCACCAGCCCTAGCCCAGACCCAGACCCAGCCCCAGCCCAACCCCAGACCCAGCCCTGCCCTCAGCCCAACCCTGCCCTCAGCCCAGCCCCAGACCCAGCCTGGCCCCAGCCCTGTCCCTAGCCCCAGCCACAGCCCTAGCCCCAGCCCTGTCCGCAGCCCCAGCCCCAGCCCCAGCCCCACCCTCGCCACCAGCCCAGCCCCAGCCCCAACCTTGGCCCCAGCCCAGCCCCAGTTCCAGCCCTGCCCCAGTCCCCGCCCCAGACCCAGCCCCAGCCCCATCCTTGCCCCCAGCCCAGCCCTAGCCCGGCCCCAGCTCCAGCCCCAGCCCCAGCCCTGCCCCAGTCCCTGCCCCAGCCCAGTCCTGGTTGCAGCCCTGCCCCAGTTCAGCCCCAGCCCTGCCCCAGCCTAGGCCCATCCCCAGCCCAGCTCCATCCCCAGCCCAGCCCCTGTCTGGACCCAGCCCCAGCCCCACTCCAGCCTCATCCCCAGCCCAGGTCCAGCCCTGCCCCAGCCCAAGCCTCAGACCCAGCCCCATCCCTACCCCCAGCCCAGCCCCAGCTCCAGCCCTGCCCCAGTTCAGCCCTAGCCCAGCCCTGCCCCAGCCCCAGCTCTGCACCGAACGCAGCCCCAGCCTGACCCCAGCCCTGCCCCAGCCGCAGCCCCAGCCCAGCCCTAGACCAGCCCCAGCCCCACCCTCAGCCCCAGCCCAGCTCCAGCCACAGCCCAGCCACAGCCCTGGACCCAGCCCCAGCCCAGCCCCATCACCAGCCCTGCCCCAGCCCTGCCCTCAGCCCTGCCCCCAGCCCCGGCCCCTGCCCCAGCCCTGCCCCAGGCCTAGCCCAGCCCTGCCCTCAGCCCCGGACCCTGCCCCAGCCCTGCCCCAGCTCTAGCCCCAGCCCTGCCCCCAGCCCCGGCCCCTACCCCAGCCCTGCCCCAGGCCTAGCCCAGCCCTGCCCTCAGCCCCAGCCCCAGCACCACACTCGGCCCCAGCCCAGCCCTGCCCCGCCCCAGCCCTGCCCCGGCCCAGCCCCAGCCCCAGCCCAGCCCCTACCCTGGACCCAGCCCCAGCCCAGCCCCAGCCCAGCCCCAGCCGCAGCCCCAGCCCAGCCCTAGACCAGCCCCAGCCCCACCCTCAGCCCCAGCCCAGCTCCAGCCACAGCCCAGCCACAGCCCTGGACCCAGCCCCAGCCCAGCCCCATCACCAGCCCTGCCCCAGCCCTGCCCTCAGCCCAGCCCCAGCCCCAGCCTGGCCCCAGTTCTGCCCCAGCCCCAGACCCAGCCCAACCCTGGACCCAGCCCCAGCCCAAGCACAGCCACAGCCCTGCCCCAGCCTGGCCCCAGCCCCAGTCCAGCCCCTGCCCTGGACCCAGTCCCAGCCCCAGCCCAGCCCCACCCTGGACCCAGCCCCAGTCCCAGCCCTTTCCCAGCCCTGCCCAACCTAGCCCCAGCCCCAGCCCAGCCCTGCCCTGGACCCAGCCGCAGCCCCACCCCAGCCTCATCCCCAGCCACAGCCCTGCCCCAGCCCCAGCCACAGCCCAGCCCCAGCCCTGGACCCAGCCCAAGTCACAGCCCCGGCCCCAGCCAAGCCCTAGCCCAGCCCCAGCCCCACCCTCACCCCCAGCCCAGCTCCAGCCACAGCCCAGCCACAGCCCTGGACCCAGCCCCAGCCCAGTCCCATCCCCAGCCCTGCCTCAGCCCAACCCCAGCCCCAGCCCTGCCCCCAGCCCAGCCCCAGCCCCTGCCAAAGCTCTGCCCCAGCCCAGCCCCAGCCACCGCCCCTACCCCATCCCTGGACCCCACCCCAGCCCCAGCGCTCTCCCAGTCCCCGCCCCAGCCCCAGCCCCAGCCCCACCCCCGGCCCCAGCCCCGGTCCCAGCCAAGCCCCACTCACATCCCCATCCCCGGCCCCAGCCCAGCTCCAGCCACAGCCCAGCCACAGCCCCCTGCCCAGCCCAGCCCCAGCCCAGCTCCAGCCACAGCCCAGCCCCTGCCATAGACCCAGCCCCAGCCCAGCCCCAGCCCCAGCCCCAGCCCCAGCCGAAACCCTGCCCCAGCCCCACCCTCAGCACCAGCCCAGCCCCAGCCCCAGCCCCAGCCCAGCCCCAGCCCCACCCTCAGCACCAGCCCAACTCCAGCCACAGCCCAGCCACAGCCCTGGACCTAGCCCCAGCCCAGCCACGGCCCCAGCCACAGCCCTGCCCCTGCCCTGGACCCAGCCCCAGCCCTGCCCCAGCCCAAATCCAGCCCCAGCCCTGCCCCCAGCCCCGGCCCTACCCCTGCACAGTCCTGGTCCATGCCCAGCCCCAGCTCTGCCCCACGCTCGTCCCCAGCCCAGCCCCTGCCCCAGCCCTACGCCTGCCCAGTCCTGGTGAATGCCCAGCCCCAGCCCTGCCCAGCCCCAGCCCCGCCCAGCTCCAACCCCAGCCCCAGCCCTGCCCAAGACTTGGTTCCAGCCCTGCCCCAGCCCTGCCCTCGGCCCCAGCCCAGCCCCAGCCCCAGCCCAATCTCTGCCCTGGACCCAGCCCCAGCCCCACCCCAGCCTCATCCCCTGCCCAGCCCTAGCCCTGCCCCAGCCCAAGCCCCAGCCCCAGCCCCAGCCCCATCCCTGCCCCCAGCCCAGCCCCAGCCCCAGCCCTGCCCCATCCCAGCCCCAGCCCAAGCCCCAGCCCAAGCCCTGCCCCAGTCCCTGCCCCAGCCCAGTCCTGGTCCCAGCCCAGCCACAGCCCAGCCCCAGCACTGCGCCAGTCCAGGCCCAGCCCCAACCCTGCCCCAGCCCTGGACCCAGCCCTGCCCTCAGCTCCAGCCCCAGCCCCAGCCCCACCCTCGGCCCCAGCCCAGCCCCTGCCCCAGGGCGGCCCCGGCCCAGCCCCAGTCCCAGCCCAGCCCCAGCCACAGCCCCAGCCCAGCCCCAGCCCAGCCCCAGCCCCAGACCTGCCCCAGCCCAACCCCAGCCCCAGCCCAGCCCCCAGCCCCGGCCATACCCCTGCCCAGTCCCCGTCCATGCCCAGCCCCCGCCCTGCCCCACCCTCGTCCCCAGCCCAGCCCCTGCCCCAGCCCTACCCCTGCCCAGTCCCGGTGCATGCCCAGCCCCAGCCCTGCCCAAGACTTTGTTCCAGCCCCAGCCCCAGCCCCAGCCTTGCCCAAGACTTGGTTCCTGCCCCAGCCCCAGCCCTGCCCCAGCCCCACCCTCGGTCCCAGCCCAGCCTAAACCCTGGCCTAAACCCAGCCCAAACCCCATCCTTGCCCCCAGCACAGCCCTAGCCCTGCCCCAGTCCCAGCCCCAGCCCAGCCCCAGCCCTGGACCCAGCCCCAGCCCCACCCCAGCCTCATCCCCAGCCCAGGCCCATCTCTGCCCCCAGCCCAACCCCAGCCCCAGCCCTGCCCATGCCTTGGTTCCAGCCCCAGCCCCAGCCCTGCGCCAACCCAGCCCCGGCCCAAGGCCCAGCCTCAAGCCTAGTCCTGCCCCAGCCCTGGCCCCAATCCAGCTCCAGCCCTACCCCTACCTCAGCCCTAGCCCCAGCCCTGTCCGCAGCCCCAGCCCCAGCCCCAGCCCCACGCTCGCCACCAGCCCAGCCCCGGCCCCAACCTCGGCCCCAGCCCAGCCCCAGTTCAAGCCCTGCCCCAGCCCTGCCCCTGCCCCGGCCCCAGCCCCGGCCCCAGTCCTAGCCCTGCCCCAGTCCCCGCCCCAGACCCAGCCACAGCCCCAGCCCTGTGCCAGCACTGACCCAGCCCAGCCCCGGTCCCAGCCCAGCCCAAGCCCTGGCCCAGCCCCCGCCCCAGCCCAATCCTTGCCCCCAGCCCAGCCCCAGCCCTGCCCTGGACCCAGCCCCAGCCCCACCCCAGCCTCATCCCCAGCCCAGGCCCAGCCCTGCCCCAGCCCAGCCCCAGACCCAGCCGCAGCCCCAGCCCCAGCCAAGCCCCACTCAAGGCCCCATCCCCGGCCCCAGCCCAGCCCTGCCCCAGCCCCAGCCCTGCACCGAACCCAGCCCCAGCCCGGCCCCAGCCCTGGACCCAGCCAAAGCCCTGCCCCAGCCCCAGCCCTGCCCCGGCCCAGCCCCAGCCCCAGCCCAGCCCCTGTCCTGGACCCAGCCCCTGCCCTGGACCCAGCCCCAGCCACAGCCCAGCCCCAGCCCTGGACCCAGCCCCAGTCGCAGCCCCGGCCCCAGCCCTGCCCTAGCCCATCCCCAGCCCCACCCTCAGCCACAGCCCAGCTCCAGCCACAGCCGAGCCACAGCCCTGGACCCAGCCCCAGCCCAGCCCCATCCCCAGCTCTGCCCCAGCCCTGCCCTCAGCCCAGCCCCAGCCACCGCCCAGCCCCAGCCGTGGACCCAGCACCAGCACCAGCCCTCTCCCAGCCCTGCCCCAGCCCAGCCCCAGCCCCAGCCCAGCTCCAGCCCCACCCTCAGCACCAGCCCAGCTCCAGCCATAGCCCAGCCACAGACCTGGACCTAGCCCCAGCCCAGCCCCAGCCCCAGCCCCAGCCCTAGCCCAGACCCAGCCCCATCCCCATCCCTGCCCCCAGACCATCCCCAGCCCCAGCCCAGCCCCAGTCCAGCCCCAGCCCTGCCCTAGCCCAGCCCCAGCCCTGGACCAAGCCCCACCCCTGAGCCGAACCCAGCCCCAGCCTGGCCCCAGCCCTGCCCTAGCTCCAGCCCTAGCCCTGTCCCCAGCCTCGGCCCGTGCCCCTGCCCCAGTCCCAGTCCTGCCCCATCCCAGCCCCCAGCCCCAGCCCTACCCTCAGCCCAGCCCCAGATCCAGCCTGGCCCCAGCCCTGTCCCCAGCCCCAGCCCCAGGCCCAGCCCCAGCCGCAGCCCCAGCCCTGCCCCAGCCGCAGCCCCAGACCTGACCTCAGCCCTGCCCCAGCCCTGGCTCCTGCCCCAAACCTGGCTCCAGCCCCAGCCCCAGCCCGAGCCCTGCGCCAACTCAGCCCCAGCCCAAGGCCCAGCCTCAAGCCTAGTCCTGCCCCAGCCCTGCCCCCAATCCAGCCCCAGCCCTACCCCTACCTCAGCCCTAGCCCCAGCCCTGCCCCAGCCCCATCCTTGCCCCCAGCCCAGCCCTAGCCCGGCCCCAGCCCAAAACCCAGCCCAAGCCCTGCCCTAGTCCCTGCCCCAGGCTCAGCCCCGGCCCCAGCCCTGCCCCAGCCCCAGCCCTAGCCCAGCCCTGCCCTCAGCCCAGCCCTAGCTCAGCCACAGCCCTGTCCGCAGCCCCAGCCCCAGCACCAGCCCCACCCTTGTCCCCAGCCCAGCCCCTGCCCCAGCCCCTACACCTGCCCAGTCACGGTCCATGCCCAGCCCCAGCCCTGCCCCAGCCCCCGCCCCAGCCCCAGACCTGCCCCAGCCTCAGTCCTGCCCCAGTCCCGGCCCCAGTCCCAACCCCCAACCCAGCCCCAGCCATGCCCCCAGCCCAGACCTGCCCCCAGCCCCTGCCCAAGGCCTAGCCTCCAGCCTACTCCAGCCCCAGCCCCGGCCCCAACCTCAGTCCCAGCCCTGCCCCAGTCCCTGCCCCAGCCCAGTCCTGGTCCCAGCCCAGCCACCGCCCAGCCCCAGCCCTGGACCCAGCACCAGCACCAGCCCTCTCCCAGCCCTGCCCCAGCCCAGCCCCAGCCCCAGCCCCAGCCCCAGCCCAGCTCCAGCCCCACCCTCAGCACCAGCCCAGCTCCAGCCATAGCCCAGCCACAGACCTGGACCTAGCCCCAGCCCAGCCCCAGCCCCAGCCACAGTCCTGCCCCAACCCTGGACCCAGCCCCAGCCCTAGCCCAGCCCCAGACCCAGCCCCAGCCCAACCCCAGACCCAGCCCTGCCCTCAGCCCAACCCTGCCCTCAGCCCAGCCCCAGACCCAGCCTGGCCCCAGCCCTGTCCCTAGCCCCAGCCACAGCCCTAGCCCCAGCCCTGTCCGCAGCCCCAGCCCCAGCCCCAGCCCCACCCTCACCACCAGCCCAGCCCCAGCCCCAACCTTGGCCCCAGCCCAGCCCCAGTTCCAGCCCTGCCCCAGTCCCCGCCCCAGCCCCAGCCCCAGCCTCATCCTTGCCCCCAGCCACAGCCCTAGCCCTGTCCGCAGCCCCAGCCCCAGCCCCAGCCCCACCCTCGCCACCAGCCCAGCCCCAGCCCCAACCTTGGCCCCAGCCCTGCCCCAGTCCCTGCCCCAGCCCAGTCCTTGTCGCAGCCCTGCCCCAGTTCAGCCCCAGCCCTGCCCCAGCCTAGGCCCATCCCAAGCCCAGCTCCATCCCCAGCCCAGCCCCTGTCTGGACCCAGCCCCAGCCCCACTCCAGCCTCATCCCCAGCCCAGGTCCAGCCCTGCCCCAGCCCAAGCCCCAGACCCAGCCCCATCCCTACCCCCAGCCTAGCCCCAGCCCCAGTCCAGGCCCTGCCCTGGGACCCAGTCCCAGCCCCAGCCCAGCCCAAGCCCAGCCCCAGCCACCACCCAGCCCCAGCCCTGACCCCAAGCCCAGCCCCAGCCCCAGCCCTGCACCAGCCCCACCCCAGCCTCATCCCCATCCAGGCCCAGCCCTGCCCCAGCCCAGCTCAGCCCCAGCCCCAGCCCTGCCCCAGCCCAGCCCAGCCACAGCCCAGCCCCAGCCACAGCGCAGGCACAACCCTGGACCCAGCCCCAGCCCAGCCCCATCCCCATCCCTGCCCCCAGACCATCCCCAGCCCCAGCCCAGCCCCAGTCCAGCTCCAGCCACCGCCCAGCCCCAGCCCTGCCCTAGCCCAGCCACACCCTGGCCCCCAGCCCTGCCCTAGCTCCAGCCCTAGCCCTGTCCCCAGCCTCGGCCCGTGCCCCTGGCCCAGTCCCAGTCCTGCCCCATCCCAGCCCCCAGCCCCAGCCCAGCCCTAGCCCAGCCCCTGCCCCACCCTCAGACCCCAGCCCAGCTCCAGCCACAGCCCAGCCACAGCCCTGGACCCAGCCCCAGCCCAGCCCCAGCCCTGCCCCAGCCCTGCCCTCAGCCCAGCCCCAGACCCAGCCTGGACCCAGTCCTGACCCAGCCCAGGACACAGCCCCACCCGTGACCCAGGCCCAGCCCCAGCCCAGCCGCAGCCCTGGACCCAGTCCCAGCCCCAGCCCAGCCCAAGCCCAGCCCCAGCCACCGCCCAGCCCCAGCCCTGACCCCAAGCCCAGCCCCAGACCCAGCCTGGCCCCAGCCCTGCCCCAGCCTAGCCCCAGCCCCAGCCCAGCCCCTGCCCTGGACCCAGCCCCAGCCCCACCCCAGCCTCATCCCCAACCCAGCCCCAGCCCTGCCCCAGCCCAGCCCAGCCCAGCCACATCCCCATCCCTGCCCCCAGCCCAGTCCCAGCCCCAGCCACCATCCAGCCCCACCCCAGCCTCATCCCCAGCCCAGGCCCAGCCCAGCCCCAGCCCAGCCCCAGCCACCGCCCAGCCCCAGCCCTGGACCCAGTCCCCGCCCCAGCCCCAGCCCCAGCCCCCACCCCCGGCCCCATCCCCGGCCCCAGCCCCAGCCCTGCCCCAGCCCAGGCCCAGCCCTGCCCCAGCCCCAGCCCCAGTCCCCACCCCCGGACCCATCCCCGGTCCCAGCCCAGCCGTAGCCCAGCCTTGCCCCAGCCCCCGCCCTGCCCAGCCCAAGCCCTGCACCGAACCCAGCCCCAGCCCGGCCCCAGCCCTGCCACAGCTCTGACCCCAGCCCTGTCCCCAGCCCTGGCCCCTGCCCCGGCCCCAGCCCTAGCCCAGCCCTGCCCTCAGCCCCAGCCCCAGCGCCTGCCCCACCCTCGGCCCCAGCCCAGCCCCTGCCCCAGCCCTCTCCCAGCCCACCCCAGCCCCAGCCCAGCCGCAGTCCTGCCCCAGCCCCGGCCCCTGCCCCAGCCCCAGCCCTGCCCCCAACCCAGCCCCAGCCATGCCCCCAGCCCCAGTCCAAGGCCCAGCCTCCAGCCTACTCCAGCCCCAGCCCCGGCCCCAACCTCAGTCCCACCCCTAACTCAGGCCCCAGCACTGCGTCAGCCCTGCCCCAGCCCTAGTCCCCAGCCCACCCCCAGCACAGCACCAGCACAGCCCCAGCCCTAGACCCAGCCCAGCCCCAGCCCCAGCCCAGCCCCTGCCCTGGACCCAGCCCCAGCCCCAGCCCCAGCCCTGCCCCAGCCCAGCCCCAGCCCAGCCCCAGCCCCAGCCCCAGCCCCAGCCCCAGCCCTGCCCCAGCCCCAGCCTAGCCCCAGCCCAGCCCCAGCCACCGCCCAGCCCCAGCCCTGCCCTAGCCCAGCCCCAGCCCTGGACCAAGCCCCACCCCTGAGCCGAACCCAGCCCCAGCCTGGCCCCAGCCCTGCCCTAGCTCCAGCCCTAGCCCTGTCCCCAACCTCGGCCCGTGCCCCAGCCCCAGTCCCAGTCCTGCCCCATCCCAGCCCCCAGCCCCAGCCCTACCCTCAGCCCAGCCCCAGATCCAGCCTGGCCCCGGCCCTGTCCCCAGCCCCAGCCCCACCCCAGTCCCAGCCCCAGCCCCAGCCCCAGCCCTGCCCCAGCCGCAGCCCCAGACCTGACCTCAGCCCTGCCCCAGCCCTGACTCCTGCCCCAACCCTGGCTCCAGCCCCAGCCCCAGCCCCAGCCCTGCGCCAACTCAGCCCCAGCCCAAGGCCCAGCCTCACGCCTAGTCCTGCCCCAGCCCTGCCCCCAATCCAGCCCCAGCCCTACCCCTACCTCAGCCCTAGCCCCAGCCCTGCCCCAGCCCCATCCTTGCCCCCAGCCCTGCCCTAGCCTGGCCCCAGCCCCAGCCCCAGCCCAAGCCCTGCCCTAGTCCCTGCCCCATGCTCAGCCCCGGCCCCAGCCCTGCCCCAGCCCCAGCCCTAGCCCAGCCCTGCCCTCAGCCCAGCCCTAGCTCGGCCACAGCCCTGTCCGCAGCCCCAGCCCCAGCCCCAGCCCCACCCTTGTCCCCAGCCCAGCCCCTGCCCCCAGCGCTACACCTGCCCAGTCACGGTCCATGCCCAGCCCCAGCCCTGCCCCAGCCCCCGCCCCAGCCCCAGACCTGCCCCAGCCTCAGTCCTGCCCCAGCCCCGGCCCCAGTCCCAGCCCAGACCTGCCCCCAGCCCCAGCCCAAGGCCCAGCCTCCAGCCTACTCCAGCCCCAGCCCCGGCCCCAACCTCAGTCCCAGCCCTACCCCAGGCCCCAGACCCTGCCCCCAGCCCAGCCCCAGACCTGCATCATTCCTGCCCCAGCCCTAGTCCCCAGCCCACCCCCAGCAGAGCACCAGCACAGCCCCAGCCCTAGACCCAGCCCAGCCCCAGCCCCAGCCCAGCCCCTGCCCTGTACCCAGCCCCAGCCCCACCCCAGCCTCATCCCCAGCCCTGCCGCAGCCCCAGCCCCAGCCCCACCCCCGGACCCATCCCCGTTCCCAGCCCAGCCGTAGCCCAGCCTTGCCCCAGCTCCCGCCCTGCCCAGCCCCAGCCCTGCACCGAACCCAGCCCCAGCCCGGCCCCAGCCCTGCCCCAGCTCTGACCCCAGCAATGGACCCAGCCCCAGCCCCACCCCAGCCTCATCCCCAGCCACAGCCCTGCCCCAGCCCCAGCCCCAGCCCAGCCCCAGCCCTGGACCCAGCCCAAGTCGCAGCCCCGGCCCCAGCCAAGCCCTAGCCCAGCCCCAGCCCCACCCTCAGCCCCCAGCTCAGCTCCAGCCACAGCCCAGCCACAGCCCTGGACCCAGCCCCAGCCAGCCCCATCCCCAGCCCTGCCCTCAGCCCAGCCCCAGCCCCAGCCAAAGCCCTGCCCCAACCCAGCCCCAGCCACCGCCCTACCCCCATCCCTGGACCCCACCCCAGCCCCAGCCCTCTCCCAGTCCCCGCCCCAGCCCCAGCCCCGGTCCCAGCCAAGCCCCACTCACATCCCCATCCCCCGGCCCCAGCCCAGCTCCAGCCACAGCCCAGCCACAGCCCCTGCCCTGCCCTGCCCCAGCCCAGCTCCAGCCACAGCCCAGCCCCTGCCATGGACCCAGCCCCAGCCCCAGCCCCAGCCCAGCCCCAGCCCCACCCTCAGCACCAGCCCAACTCCAGCCACAGCCCAGCCACAGCCCTGGACCTAGCCCCAGCCCAGCCACGGCCCCAGCCACAGCCCTGCCCCGGCCCTGGACCCAGCCCCAGCCCTGCCCCAGCCCAAATCCAGCCCCAGCCCAGCCCCCAGCACCGGCCTTACCCCCTGCACAGTCCCGGTCCATGCCCAGCCCCAGCTCTGCCCCACCCTCGTCCCCAGCCCAGCCCCTGCCCCAGCCCTACGCCTGCCCAGTCCTGGTGAATGCCCAGCCCCAGCCCTGCCCAGCCCCAGCCCCGCAAAGCCCCAACCCCAGCCCCAGCCCTGCCTAAGACTTGGTTCCAGCCCTGCCCCAGCCCTGCCCTCGGCCCCAGCCCAGCCCCAGCCCCAGCCCAATCTCTGCCCTGGACCCAGCCCCAGCCCCACCCCAGCCTCATCCCCTGCCCAGCCCTAGCCCTGCCCCAGCCCAAGCCCCAGCCCCAGCCCCATCCCTGCCCCCAGCCCAGCCCCAGCCCCAGCCCTGCCCCATCCCAGCCCCAGCCCAAGCCCCAGCCCAAGCCCTGCCCCAGTCCCTGCCCCAGCCCAGTCCTGGTCCCAGCCCAGCCACCGCCCAGCCCCAGCCCTGGACCCAGCACCAGCACCAGCCCTCTCCCAGCCCTGCCCCAGCCCAGCCCCAGCCCCAGCCCCAGCCCAGCTCCAGCCCCACCCTCAGCACCAGCCCAGCTCCAGCCATAGCCCAGCCACAGACCTGGACCTAGCCCCAGCCCAGCCCCAGCCCCAGCCACAGTCCTGCCCCAACCCTGGACCCAGCCCCAGCCCTAGCCCAGCCCCAGCCCCAGCCCCAGCCCAACCCCAGACCCAGCCCTGCCCTCAGCCCAACCCTGCCCTCAGCCCAGCCCCAGACCCAGCCTGGCCCCAGCCCTGTCCCTAGCCCCAGCCACAGCCCTAGCCCCAGCCCTGTCCGCAGCCCCAGCCCCAGCCCCAGCCCCACCCTCGCCACCAGCCCAGCCCCAGCCCCAACCTTGGCCCCAGCCCAGCCCCAGTTCCAGCCCTGCCCCAGTCCCCGCCCCAGACCCAGCCCCCAGCCCCATCCTTGCCCCCAGCCCAGCCCTAGCCCGGCCCCAGCTCCAGCCCCAGTCCCAGCCCTGCCCCAGTCCCTGCCCCAGCCCAGTCCTGGTCGCAGCCCTGCCCCAGTTCAGCCCCAGCCCTGCCCCAGCCTAGGCCCATCCACAGCCCAGCTCCATCCCCAGCCCAGCCCCTGTCTGGACCCAGCCCCAGCCCCACTCCAGCCTCATCCCCAGCCCAGGTCCAGCCCTGCCCCAGCCCCACCATCAGCACCAGCCCAGCCCCAGCCCAGCCCCAGCCACAGCCCAGCCCCAGCCCTGGATCCGGACCCAGTCGCAGCCCCAGCCCCAGCCCAGCCCTAGCCCAGCCCCTGCCCCACCCTCAGACCCCAGCCCAGCTCCAGCCACAGCCCAGCCACAGCCCTGGACCCAGCCCCAGCCCAGCCCCAGCCCTGCCCCAGCCCTGCCCTCAGCCCAGCCCCAGCCCCAGCCTGGACCCAGTCCTGCCCCAGCCCTGGACACAGCCCCACCCTGGACCCAGCCCCAGCCCCAGCCCAGCCCCAGCCCTGCCCCAGCCTAGCCCCAGCCCCAGTCCAGGCCCTGCCCTGGACCCAGTCCCAGCCCCAGCCCAGCCCAAGCCCAGCCCCAGCCACCACCCAGCCCCAGCCCTGACCCCAAGCCCAGCCCCAGCCCCAGCCCTGCACCAGCCCCACCCCAGCCTCATCCCCATCCCAGGCCCAGCCCTGCCCCAGCCCAGCTCAGCCCCAGCCCCATCCCTACCCCCAGCCCAGCCACAGCCACAGCCCAGCCCCACCCAAGCCTCATCCCCAGCCCAGGCCCAGCCCTGCCCAGCCCCAGCCCAGCCCCAGCCCCAGCCCTGCCCCCAGACCATCCCCAGCCCCAGCCTAGCCCCAGCCCAGCCCCAGCCACTGCCCAGCCCCAGCCCTGCCCTAGCCCAGCCCCAGCCCAGCTCCAGCCACAGCCCAGCCACAGCCCCTGCCCTGCCCTGCCCCAGCCCAGCTCCAGCCACAGCCCAGCCCCTGCCATGGACCCAGCCCCAGCCCAGCCCCAGCCCCAGCCCCAGCCCCAGCCGAAGCCCTGCCCCAGCCCCACCCTCAGCACCAGCCCAGCCCCAGCCCCAGCCCCAGCCCAGCCCCAGCCCCACCCTCAGCACCAGCCCAACTCCAGCCACAGCCCAGCCACAGCCCTGGACCTAGCCCCAGCCCAGCCACGGCCCCAGCCACAGCCCTGCCCCGGCCCTGGACCCAGCCCCAGCCCTGCCCCAGCCCAAATCCAGCCCCAGCCCAGCCCCCAGCACCGGCCTTACCCCTGCACAGTCCCCGGTCCATGCCCAGCCCCAGCTCTGCCCCACCCTCGTCCCCAGCCCAGCCCCTGCCCCAGCCCTACGCCTGCCCAGTCCTGGTGAATGCCCAGCCCCAGCCCTGCCCAGCCCCAGCCCCGCAAAGCCCCAACCCCAGCCCCAGCCCTGCCTAAGACTTGGTTCCAGCCCTGCCCCAGCCCTGCCCCATCCCAGCCCCAGCCCAAGCCCCAGCCCAAGCCCTGCCCCAGTCCCTGCCCCAGCCCAGTCCTGGTCCCAGCCCAGCCACCGCCCAGCCCCAGCCCTGGACCCAGCACCAGCACCAGCCCTCTCCCAGCCCTGCCCCAGCCCAGCCCCAGCCCCAGCCCCAGCCCTCTCCCAGCCCTGCCCCAGCCCAGCCCCAGCCCCAGCCCCAGCCCCAGCCCCAGCCCAGCTCCAGCCCCACCCTCAGCACCAGCCCAGCTCCAGCCATAGCCCAGCCACAGACCTGGACCTAGCCCCAGCCCAGCCCCAGCCCCAGCCACAGTCCTGCCCCAACCCTGGACCCAGCCCCAGCCCTAGCCCAGCCCCAGACCCAGCCCCAGCCCAACCCCAGACCCAGCCCTGCCCTCAGCCCAACCCTGCCCTCAGCCCAGCCCCAGACCCAGCCTGGCCCCAGCCCTGTCCCTAGCCCCAGCCACAGCCCTAGCCCCAGCCCTGTCCGCAGCCCCAGCCCCAGCCCCAGCCCCACCCTCACCACCAGCCCAGCCCCAGCCCCAACCTTGGCCCCAGCCCAGCCCCAGTTCCAGCCCTGCCCCAGTCCCCGCCCCAGCCCCAGCCCCAGCCTCATCCTTGCCCCCAGCCACAGCCCTAGCCCTGTCCGCAGCCCCAGCCCCAGCCCCCAGCCCCACCCTCGCCACCAGCCCAGCCCCAGCCCCAACCTTGGCCCCAGCCCTGCCCCAGTCCCTGCCCCAGCCCAGTCCTTGTCGCAGCCCTGCCCCAGTTCAGCCCCAGCCCTGCCCCAGCCTAGGCCCATCCCAAGCCCAGCTCCATCCCCAGCCCAGCCCCTGTCTGGACCCAGCCCCAGCCCCACTCCAGCCTCATCCCCAGCCCAGGTCCAGCCCTGCCCCAGCCCAAGCCCCAGACCCAGCCCCATCCCTACCCCCAGCCTAGCCCCAGCCCCAGTCCAGGCCCTGCCCTGGACCCAGTCCCAGCCCCAGCCCAGCCCAAGCCCAGCCCCAGCCACCACCCAGCCCCAGCCCTGACCCCAAGCCCAGCCCCAGCCCCAGCCCTGCACCAGCCCCACCCCAGCCTCATCCCCATCCCAGGCCCAGCCCTGCCCCAGCCCAGCTCAGCCCTAGCCCCAGCCCTGCCCCAGCCCAGCCCAGCCACAGCCCAGCCCCAGCCACAGCGCAGGCACAACCCTGGACCCAGCCCCAGCCCAGCCCCATCCCCATCCCTGCCCCCAGACCATCCCCAGCCCCAGCCCAGCCCCAGTCCAGCTCCAGCCACCGCCCAGCCCCAGCCCTGCCCTAGCCCAGCCACACCCTGGCCCCAGCCCTGCCCTAGCTCCAGCCCTAGCCCTGTCCCCAGCCTCGGCCCGTGCCCCTGGCCCAGTCCCAGTCCTGCCCCATCCCAGCCCCCAGCCCCAGCCCAGCCCTAGCCCAGCCCCTGCCCCACCCTCAGACCCCAGCCCAGCTCCAGCCACAGCCCAGCCACAGCCCTGGACCCAGCCCCAGCCCAGCCCCAGCCCTGCCCCAGCCCTGCCCTCAGCCCAGCCCCAGACCCAGCCTGGACCCAGTCCTGACCCAGCCCAGGACACAGCCCCACCCGTGACCCAGGCCCAGCCCCAGCCCAGCCGCAGCCCTGGACCCAGTCCCAGCCCCAGCCCAGCCCAAGCCCAGCCCCAGCCACCGCCCAGCCCCAGCCCTGACCCCAAGCCCAGCCCCAGACCCAGCCTGGCCCCAGCCCTGCCCCAGCCTAGCCCCAGCCCCAGCCCAGCCCCTGCCCTGGACCCAGCCCCAGCCCCACCCCAGCCTCATCCCCAACCCAGCCCCAGCCCTGCCCCAGCCCAGCCCAGCCCAGCCACATCCCCATCCCTGCCCCCAGCCCAGTCCCAGCCCCAGCCACCATCCAGCCCCACCCCAGCCTCATCCCCAGCCCAGGCCCAGCCCAGCCCCAGCCCAGCCCCAGCCACCGCCCAGCCCCAGCCCTGGACCCAGTCCCCGCCCCAGCCCCAGCCCCAGCCCCACCCCCGGCCCCATCCCCGGCCCCAGCCCCAGCCCTGCCCCAGCCCAGGCCCAGCCCTGCCCCAGCCCCAGCCCCAGTCCCACCCCCGGACCCATCCCCGGTCCCAGCCCAGCCGTAGCCCAGCCTTGCCCCAGCCCCCGCCCTGCCCAGCCCAAGCCCTGCACCGAACCCAGCCCCAGCCCGGCCCCAGCCCTGCCACAGCTCTGACCCCAGCCCTGTCCCCAGCCCTGGCCCCTGCCCCGGCCCCAGCCCTAGCCCAGCCCTGCCCTCAGCCCCAGCCCCAGCGCCTGCCCCACCCTCGGCCCCAGCCCAGCCCCTGCCCCAGCCCTCTCCCAGCCCACCCCAGCCCCAGCCCAGCCGCAGTCCTGCCCCAGCCCCGGCCCCTGCCCCAGCCCCAGCCCTGCCCCCAACCCAGCCCCAGCCATGCCCCCAGCCCCAGTCCAAGGCCCAGCCTCCAGCCTACTCCAGCCCCAGCCCCGGCCCCAACCTCAGTCCCACCCCTAACTCAGGCCCCAGCACTGCGTCAGCCCTGCCCCAGCCCTAGTCCCCAGCCCACCCCCAGCACAGCACCAGCACAGCCCCAGCCCTAGACCCAGCCCAGCCCCAGCCCCAGCCCAGCCCCTGCCCTGGACCCAGCCCCAGCCCCAGCCCCAGCCCTGCCCCAGCCCAGCCCAGCCCCAGCCCTGCCCCAGCCCAGCCCAGCCACAGCCCAGCCCCAGCCACAGCGCAGGCACAACCCTGGACCCAGCCCCAGCCCAGCCCCATCCCCATCCCTGCCCCCAGACCATCCCCAGCCCCAGCCCAGCCCCAGTCCAGCCCCAGCCCTGCCCTAGCCCAGCCCCAGCCCTGGACCAAGCCCCACCCCTGAGCCGAACCCAGCCCCAGCCTGGCCCCAGCCCTGCCCTAGCTCCAGCCCTAGCCCTGTCCCCAGCCTCGGCCCGTGCCCCTGCCCCAGTCCCAGTCCTGCCCCATCCCAGCCCCCAGCCCCAGCCCTACCCTCAGCCCAGCCCCAGATCCAGCCTGGCCCCAGCCCTGTCCCCAGCCCCAGCCCCAGGCCCAGCCCCAGCCGCAGCCCCAGCCCTGCCCCAGCCGCAGCCCCAGACCTGACCTCAGCCCTGCCCCAGCCCTGGCTCCTGCCCCAAACCTGGCTCCAGCCCCAGCCCCAGCCCGAGCCCTGCGCCAACTCAGCCCCAGCCCAAGGCCCAGCCTCAAGCCTAGTCCTGCCCCAGCCCTGCCCCCAATCCAGCCCCAGCCCTACCCCTACCTCAGCCCTAGCCCCAGCCCTGCCCCAGCCCCATCCTTGCCCCCAGCCCAGCCCTAGCCCGGCCCCAGCCCAAAACCCAGCCCAAGCCCTGCCCTAGTCCCTGCCCCAGGCTCAGCCCCGGCCCCAGCCCTGCCCCAGCCCCAGCCCTAGCCCAGCCCTGCCCTCAGCCCAGCCCTAGCTCAGCCACAGCCCTGTCCGCAGCCCCAGCCCCAGCACCAGCCCCACCCTTGTCCCCAGCCCAGCCCCTGCCCCAGCCCTACACCTGCCCAGTCACGGTCCATGCCCAGCCCCAGCCCTGCCCCAGCCCCCGCCCCAGCCCCAGACCTGCCCCAGCCTCAGTCCTGCCCCAGTCCCGGCCCCAGTCCCAACCCCCAACCCAGCCCCAGCCATGCCCCCAGCCCAGACCTGCCCCCAGCCCCTGCCCAAGGCCTAGCCTCCAGCCTACTCCAGCCCCAGCCCCGGCCCCAACCTCAGTCCCAGCCCTACCCCATGCCCCAGCCCCTGCCCCCAGCCCAGCCCCAGACCTGCATCAGCCCAGCCCCAGCCCTGGACCCAGCCCCAGCCCCACCCTCAGCCCCAGCCCATCTCCAGCCCCAACCCAGCCCCAGCCCCATCCCCAGTCCCACCCCAGCCACAGCCCTTCCCCAGCCCTGGACCCAGCCCCACCCACAGCCCCACCCCCGGACCCATCCCCGGTCCCAGCCCAGCCGTAGCCCAGCCTTGCCCCAGCTCCCGCCCTGCCCAGCCCCAGCCCTGCACCGAACCCAGCCCCAGCCCGGCCCCAGCCCTGCCACAGCTCTGACCCCAGCCCTGTCCCCAGCCCTGGCCCCTGCCCCGGCCCCAGCCCTGCCACAGCTCTGACCCCATCCCAGCCCCAGCCCAAGCCCCAGCCCAAGCCCTGCCCCAGTCCCTGCCCCAGCCCAGTCCTGGTCCCAGCCCAGCCACCGCCCAGCCCCAGCCCTGGACCCAGCACCAGCACCAGCCCTCTCCCAGCCCTGCCCCAGCCCAGCCCCAGCCCCAGCCCCAGCCCAGCTCCAGCCCCACCCTCAGCACCAGCCCAGCTCCAGCCATAGCCCAGCCACAGACCTGGACCTAGCCCCAGTCCAGCCCCAGCCCCAGCCACAGTCCTGCCCCAACCCTGGACCCAGCCCCAGCCCTAGCCCAGCCCCAGACCCAGCCCCAGCTTAACCCCAGACCCAGCCCTGCCCTCAGCCCAACCCTGCCCTCAGCCCAGCCCCAGACCCAGCCTGGCCCCAGCCCTGTCCCTAGCCCCAGCCACAGCCCTAGCCCCAGCCCTGTCCGCAGCCCCAGCCCCAGCCCCAGCCCCACCCTCACCACCAGCCCAGCCCCAGCCCCAACCTTGGCCCCAGCCCAGCCCCAGTTCCAGCCCTGCCCCTGTCCCCGCCCCAGCCCCAGCCCCAGCCTCATCCTTGCCCCCAGCCACAGCCCTAGCCCTGTCCGCAGCCCCAGCCCCAGCCCCAGCCCCACCCTCGCCACCAGCCCAGCCCCAGCCCCAACCTTGGCCCCAGCCCTGCCCCAGTCCCTGCCCCAGCCCAGTCCTTGTCGCAGCCCTGCCCCAGTTCAGCCCCAGCCCTGCCCCAGCCTAGGCCCATCCCAAGCCCAGCTCCATCCCCAGCCCAGCCCCTGTCTGGACCCAGCCCCAGCCCCACTCCAGCCTCATCCCCAGCCCAGGTCCAGCCCTGCCCCAGCCCAAGCCCCAGACCCAGCCCCATCCCTACCCCCAGCCTAGCCCCAGCCCCAGTCCAGGCCCTGCCCTGGACCCAGTCCCAGCCCCAGCCCAGCCCAAGCCCAGCCCCAGCCACCACCCAGCCCCAGCCCTGACCCCAAGCCCAGCCCCAGCCCCAGCCCTGCACCAGCCCCACCCCAGCCTCATCCCCATCCCAGGCCCAGCCCTGCCCCAGCCCAGCTCAGCCCCAGCCCCAGCCCTGCCCCAGCCCAGCCCAGCCACAGCCCAGCCCCAGCCACAGCGCAGGCACAACCCTGGACCCAGCCCCAGCCCAGCCCCATCCATCCCTGCCCCCAGACCATCCCCAGCCCCAGCCCAGCCCCAGTCCAGCTCCAGCCACCGCCCAGCCCCAGCCCTGCCCTAGCCCAGCCACACCCTGGCCCCAGCCCTGCCCTAGCTCCAGCCCTAGCCCTGTCCCCAGCCTCGGCCCGTGCCCCTGGCCCAGTCCCAGTCCTGCCCCATCCCAGCCCCCAGCCCCAGCCCAGCCCTAGCCCAGCCCCTGCCCCACCCTCAGACCCCAGCCCAGCTCCAGCCACAGCCCAGCCACAGCCCTGGACCCAGCCCCAGCCCAGCCCCAGCCCTGCCCCAGCCCTGCCCTCAGCCCAGCCCCAGACCCAGCCTGGACCCAGTCCTGACCCAGCCCAGGACACAGCCCCACCCGTGACCCAGGCCCAGCCCCAGCCCAGCCGCAGCCCTGGACCCAGTCCCAGCCCCAGCCCAGCCCAAGCCCAGCCCCAGCCACCGCCCAGCCCCAGCCCTGACCCCAAGCCCAGCCCCAGACCCAGCCTGGCCCCAGCCCTGCCCCAGCCTAGCCCCAGCCCCAGCCCAGCCCCTGCCCTGGACCCAGCCCCAGCCCCACCCCAGCCTCATCCCCAACCCAGCCCCAGCCCTGCCCCAGCCCAGCCCAGCCCAGCCACATCCCCATCCCTGCCCCCAGCCCAGTCCCAGCCCCAGCCACCATCCAGCCCCACCCCAGCCTCATCCCCAGCCCAGGCCCAGCCCAGCCCCAGCCCAGCCCCAGCCACCGCCCAGCCCCAGCCCTGGACCCAGTCCCCGCCCCAGCCCCAGCCCCAGCCCCACCCCCGGCCCCATCCCCAGCCCCAGCCCCAGCCCTGCCCCAGCCCAGGCCCAGCCCTGCCCCAGCCCCAGCCCCAGTCCCACCCCCGGACCCATCCCCGGTCCCAGCCCAGCCGTAGCCCAGCCTTGCCCCAGCCCCCGCCCTGCCCAGCCCAAGCCCTGCACCGAACCCAGCCCCAGCCCGGCCCCAGCCCTGCCACAGCTCTGACCCCAGTCCTGTCCCCAGCCCTGGCCCCTGCCCCGGCCCCAGCCCTAGCCCAGCCCTGCCCTCAGCCCCAGCCCCAGCGCCTGCCCCACCCTCGGCCCCAGCCCAGCCCCTGCCCCAGCCCTCTCCCAGCCCACCCCAGCCCCAGCCCAGCCGCAGTCCTGCCCCAGCCCCGGCCCCTGCCCCAGCCCCAGCCCTGCCCCCAACCCAGCCCCAGCCATGCCCCCAGCCCCAGTCCAAGGCCCAGCCTCCAGCCTACTCCAGCCCCAGCCCCGGCCCCAACCTCAGTCCCACCCCTAACTCAGGCCCCAGCACTGCGTCAGCCCTGCCCCAGCCCTAGTCCCCAGCCCACCCCCAGCACAGCACCAGCACAGCCCCAGCCCTAGACCCAGCCCAGCCCCAGCCCCAGCCCAGCCCCTGCCCTGGACCCAGCCCCAGCCCCAGCCCCAGCCCTGCCCCAGCCCAGCCCAGCCCCAGCCCTGCCCCAGCCCAGCCCAGCCACAGCCCAGCCCCAGCCACAGCGCAGGCACAACCCTGGACCCAGCCCCAGCCCAGCCCCATCCCCATCCCTGCCCCCAGACCATCCCCAGCCCCAGCCCAGCCCCAGTCCAGCTCCAGCCACTGCCCAGCCCCAGCCCTGCCCTAGCCCAGCCCCAGCCCTGGACCAAGCCCCACCCCTGAGCCGAACCCAGCCCCAGCCTGGCCCCAGCCCTGCCCTAGCTCCAGCCCTAGCCCTGTCCCCAGCCTCGGCCCGTGCCCCTGCCCCAGTCCCAGTCCTGCCCCATCCCAGCCCCCAGCCCCAGCCCTACCCTCAGCCCAGCCCCAGATCCAGCCTGGCCCCAGCCCTGTCCCCAGCCCCAGCCCCAGGCCCAGCCCCAGCCGCAGCCCCAGCCCTGCCCCAGCCGCAGCCCCAGACCTGACCTCAGCCCTGCCCCAGCCCTGGCTCCTGCCCCAAACCTGGCTCCAGCCCCAGCCCCAGCCCGAGCCCTGCGCCAACTCAGCCCCAGCCCAAGGCCCAGCCTCAAGCCTAGTCCTGCCCCAGCCCTGCCCCCAATCCAGCCCCAGCCCTACCCCTACCTCAGCCCTAGCCCCAGCCCTGCCCCAGCCCCATCCTTGCCCCCAGCCCAGCCCTAGCCCGGCCCCAGCCCAAAACCCAGCCCAAGCCCTGCCCTAGTCCCTGCCCCAGGCTCAGCCCCGGCCCCAGCCCTGCCCCAGCCCCAGCCCTAGCCCAGCCCTGCCCTCAGCCCAGCCCTAGCTCAGCCACAGCCCTGTCCGCAGCCCCAGCCCCAGCACCAGCCCCACCCTTGTCCCCAGCCCAGCCCCTGCCCCAGCCCTACACCTGCCCAGTCACGGTCCATGCCCAGCCCCAGCCCTGCCCCAGCCCCCGCCCCAGCCCCAGACCTGCCCCAGCCTCAGTCCTGCCCCAGCCCCGGCCCCAGTCCCAACCCCCAACCCAGCCCCAGCCATGCCCCCAGCCCAGACCTGCCCCCAGCCCCTGCCCAAGGCCTAGCCTCCAGCCTACTCCAGCCCCAGCCCCGGCCCCAACCTCAGTCCCAGCCCTACCCCATGCCCCAGCCCCTGCCCCCAGCCCAGCCCCAGACCTGCATCAGCCCAGCCCCAGCCCTGGACCCAGCCCCAGCCCCACCCTCAGCCCCAGCCCATCTCCAGCCCCAACCCAGCCCCAGCCCCATCCCCAGTCCCACCCCAGCCACAGCCCTTCCCCAGCCCTGGACCCAGCCCCACCCACAGCCCCACCCCCGGACCCATCCCCGGTCCCAGCCCAGCCGTAGCCCAGCCTTGCCCCAGCTCCCGCCCTGCCCAGCCCCAGCCCTGCACCGAACCCAGCCCCAGCCCGGCCCCAGCCCTGCCACAGCTCTGACCCCAGCCCTGTCCCCAGCCCTGGCCCCTGCCCCGGCCCCAGCCCTGCCACAGCTCTGACCCCATCCCAGCCCCAGCCCAAGCCCCAGCCCAAGCCCTGCCCCAGTCCCTGCCCCAGCCCAGTCCTGGTCCCAGCCCAGCCACCGCCCAGCCCCAGCCCTGGACCCAGCACCAGCACCAGCCCTCTCCCAGCCCTGCCCCAGCCCAGCCCCAGCCCCAGCCCCAGCCCCAGCCCAGCTCCAGCCCCACCCTCAGCACCAGCCCAGCTCCAGCCATAGCCCAGCCACAGACCTGGACCTAGCCCCAGCCCAGCCCCAGCCCCAGCCACAGTCCTGCCCCAACCCTGGACCCAGCCCCAGCCCTAGCCCAGCCCCAGCCCCAGCCCCAGCCCAACCCCAGACCCAGCCCTGCCCTCAGCCCAACCCTGCCCTCAGCCCAGCCCCAGACCCAGCCTGGCCCCAGCCCTGTCCCTAGCCCCAGCCACAGCCCTAGCCCCAGCCCTGTCCGCAGCCCCAGCCCCAGCCCCAGCCCCACCCTCGCCACCAGCCCAGCCCCAGCCCCAACCTTGGCCCCAGCCCTGCCCCAGTCCCTGCCCCAGCCCAGTCCTTGTCGCAGCCCTGCCCCAGTTCAGCCCCAGCCCTGCCCCAGCCTAGGCCCATCCCAAGCCCAGCTCCATCCCCAGCCCAGCCCCTGTCTGGACCCAGCCCCAGCCCCACTCCAGCCTCATCCCCAGCCCAGGTCCAGCCCTGCCCCAGCCCAAGCCCCAGACCCAGCCCCATCCCTACCCCCAGCCTAGCCCCAGCCCCAGTCCAGGCCCTGCCCTGGACCCAGTCCCAGCCCCAGCCCAGCCCAAGCCCAGCCCCAGCCACCACCCAGCCCCAGCCCTGACCCCAAGCCCAGCCCCAGCCCCAGCCCTGCACCAGCCCCACCCCAGCCTCATCCCCATCCCAGGCCCAGCCCTGCCCCAGCCCAGCTCAGCCCCAGCCCCAGCCCTGCCCCAGCCCAGCCCAGCCACAGCCCAGCCCCAGCCACAGCGCAGGCACAACCCTGGACCCAGCCCCAGCCCAGCCCCATCCCCATCCCTGCCCCCAGACCATCCCCAGCCCCAGCCCAGCCCCAGTCCAGCTCCAGCCACCGCCCAGCCCCAGCCCTGCCCTAGCCCAGCCACACCCTGGCCCCAGCCCTGCCCTAGCTCCAGCCCTAGCCCTGTCCCCAGCCTCGGCCCGTGCCCCTGGCCCAGTCCCAGTCCTGCCCCATCCCAGCCCCCAGCCCCAGCCCAGCCCTAGCCCAGCCCCTGCCCCACCCTCAGACCCCAGCCCAGCTCCAGCCACAGCCCAGCCACAGCCCTGGACCCAGCCCCAGCCCAGCCCCAGCCCTGCCCCAGCCCTGCCCTCAGCCCAGCCCCAGACCCAGCCTGGACCCAGTCCTGACCCAGCCCAGGACACAGCCCCACCCGTGACCCAGGCCCAGCCCCAGCCCAGCCGCAGCCCTGGACCCAGTCCCAGCCCCAGCCCAGCCCAAGCCCAGCCCCAGCCACCGCCCAGCCCCAGCCCTGACCCCAAGCCCAGCCCCAGACCCAGCCTGGCCCCAGCCCTGCCCCAGCCTAGCCCCAGCCCCAGCCCAGCCCCTGCCCTGGACCCAGCCCCAGCCCCACCCCAGCCTCATCCCCAACCCAGCCCCAGCCCTGCCCCAGCCCAGCCCAGCCCAGCCACATCCCCATCCCTGCCCCCAGCCCAGTCCCAGCCCCAGCCACCATCCAGCCCCACCCCAGCCTCATCCCCAGCCCAGGCCCAGCCCAGCCCCAGCCCAGCCCCAGCCACCGCCCAGCCCCAGCCCTGGACCCAGTCCCCGCCCCAGCCCCAGCCCCAGCCCCACCCCCGGCCCCATCCCCGGCCCCAGCCCCAGCCCTGCCCCAGCCCAGGCCCAGCCCTGCCCCAGCCCCAGCCCCAGTCCCACCCCCGGACCCATCCCCGGTCCCAGCCCAGCCGTAGCCCAGCCTTGCCCCAGCCCCCGCCCTGCCCAGCCCAAGCCCTGCACCGAACCCAGCCCCAGCCCGGCCCCAGCCCTGCCACAGCTCTGACCCCAGCCCTGTCCCCAGCCCTGGCCCCTGCCCCGGCCCCAGCCCTAGCCCAGCCCTGCCCTCAGCCCCAGCCCCAGCGCCTGCCCCACCCTCGGCCCCAGCCCAGCCCCTGCCCCAGCCCTCTCCCAGCCCACCCCAGCCCCAGCCCAGCCGCAGTCCTGCCCCAGCCCCGGCCCCTGCCCCAGCCCCAGCCCTGCCCCCAACCCAGCCCCAGCCATGCCCCCAGCCCCAGTCCAAGGCCCAGCCTCCAGCCTACTCCAGCCCCAGCCCCGGCCCCAACCTCAGTCCCACCCCTAACTCAGGCCCCAGCACTGCGTCAGCCCTGCCCCAGCCCTAGTCCCCAGCCCACCCCCAGCACAGCACCAGCACAGCCCCAGCCCTAGACCCAGCCCAGCCCCAGCCCCAGCCCAGCCCCTGCCCTGGACCCAGCCCCAGCCCCAGCCCCAGCCCTGCCCCAGCCCAGCCCAGCCCCAGCCCTGCCCCAGCCCAGCCCAGCCACAGCCCAGCCCCAGCCACAGCGCAGGCACAACCCTGGACCCAGCCCCAGCCCAGCCCCATCCCCATCCCTGCCCCCAGACCATCCCCAGCCCCAGCCCAGCCCCAGTCCAGCCCCAGCCCTGCCCCAGCCCAGCCCAGCCCAGCCACATCCCCATCCCTGCCCCCAGCCCAGTCCCAGCCCCAGCCACCATCCAGCCCCACCCCAGCCTCATCCCCAGCCCAGGCCCAGCCCAGCCCCAGCCCAGCCCCAGCCACCGCCCAGCCCCAGCCCTGGACCCAGTCCCCGCCCCAGCCCCAGCCCCAGCCCCACCCCCGGCCCCATCCCCGGCCCCAGCCCCAGCCCTGCCCCAGCCCAGGCCCAGCCCTGCCCCAGCCCCAGCCCCAGTCCCACCCCCGGACCCATCCCCGGTCCCAGCCCAGCCGTAGCCCAGCCTTGCCCCAGCCCCCGCCCTGCCCAGCCCAAGCCCTGCACCGAACCCAGCCCCAGCCCGGCCCCAGCCCTGCCACAGCTCTGACCCCAGCCCTGTCCCCAGCCCTGGCCCCTGCCCCGGCCCCAGCCCTAGCCCAGCCCTGCCCTCAGCCCCAGCCCCAGCGCCTGCCCCACCCTCGGCCCCAGCCCAGCCCCTGCCCCAGCCCTCTCCCAGCCCACCCCAGCCCCAGCCCAGCCGCAGTCCTGCCCCAGCCCCGGCCCCTGCCCCAGCCCCAGCCCTGCCCCCAACCCAGCCCCAGCCATGCCCCCAGCCCCAGTCCAAGGCCCAGCCTCCAGCCTACTCCAGCCCCAGCCCCGGCCCCAACCTCAGTCCCACCCCTAACTCAGGCCCCAGCACTGCGTCAGCCCTGCCCCAGCCCTAGTCCCCAGCCCACCCCCAGCACAGCACCAGCACAGCCCCAGCCCTAGACCCAGCCCAGCCCCAGCCCCAGCCCAGCCCCTGCCCTGGACCCAGCCCCAGCCCCAGCCCCAGCCCTGCCCCAGCCCAGCCCAGCCCCAGCCCTGCCCCAGCCCAGCCCAGCCACAGCCCAGCCCCAGCCACAGCGCAGGCACAACCCTGGACCCAGCCCCAGCCCAGCCCCATCCCCATCCCTGCCCCCAGACCATCCCCAGCCCCAGCCCAGCCCCAGTCCAGCCCCAGCCCTGCCCTAGCCCAGCCCCAGCCCTGGACCAAGCCCCACCCCTGAGCCGAACCCAGCCCCAGCCTGGCCCCAGCCCTGCCCTAGCTCCAGCCCTAGCCCTGTCCCCAGCCTCGGCCCGTGCCCCTGCCCCAGTCCCAGTCCTGCCCCATCCCAGCCCCCAGCCCCAGCCCTACCCTCAGCCCAGCCCCAGATCCAGCCTGGCCCCAGCCCTGTCCCCAGCCCCAGCCCCAGGCCCAGCCCCAGCCGCAGCCCCAGCCCTGCCCCAGCCGCAGCCCCAGACCTGACCTCAGCCCTGCCCCAGCCCTGGCTCCTGCCCCAAACCTGGCTCCAGCCCCAGCCCCAGCCCGAGCCCTGCGCCAACTCAGCCCCAGCCCAAGGCCCAGCCTCAAGCCTAGTCCTGCCCCAGCCCTGCCCCCAATCCAGCCCCAGCCCTACCCCTACCTCAGCCCTAGCCCCAGCCCTGCCCCAGCCCCATCCTTGCCCCCAGCCCAGCCCTAGCCCGGCCCCAGCCCAAAACCCAGCCCAAGCCCTGCCCTAGTCCCTGCCCCAGGCTCAGCCCCGGCCCCAGCCCTGCCCCAGCCCCAGCCCTAGCCCAGCCCTGCCCTCAGCCCAGCCCTAGCTCAGCCACAGCCCTGTCCGCAGCCCCAGCCCCAGCACCAGCCCCACCCTTGTCCCCAGCCCAGCCCCTGCCCCAGCCCTACACCTGCCCAGTCACGGTCCATGCCCAGCCCCAGCCCTGCCCCAGCCCCCGCCCCAGTCCCAACCCCCAACCCAGCCCCAGCCATGCCCCCAGCCCAGACCTGCCCCCAGCCCCTGCCCAAGGCCTAGCCTCCAGCCTACTCCAGCCCCAGCCCCGGCCCCAACCTCAGTCCCAGCCCTACCCCATGCCCCAGCCCCTGCCCCCAGCCCAGCCCCAGACCTGCATCAGCCCAGCCCCAGCCCTGGACCCAGCCCCAGCCCCACCCTCAGCCCCAGCCCATCTCCAGCCCCAACCCAGCCCCAGCCCCATCCCCAGTCCCACCCCAGCCACAGCCCTTCCCCAGCCCTGGACCCAGCCCCACCCACAGCCCCACCCCCGGACCCATCCCCGGTCCCAGCCCAGCCGTAGCCCAGCCTTGCCCCAGCTCCCGCCCTGCCCAGCCCCAGCCCTGCACCGAACCCAGCCCCAGCCCGGCCCCAGCCCTGCCACAGCTCTGACCCCAGCCCTGTCCCCAGCCCTGGCCCCTGCCCCGGCCCCAGCCCTGCCACAGCTCTGACCCCATCCCAGCCCCAGCCCAAGCCCCAGCCCAAGCCCTGCCCCAGTCCCTGCCCCAGCCCAGTCCTGGTCCCAGCCCAGCCACCGCCCAGCCCCAGCCCTGGACCCAGCACCAGCACCAGCCCTCTCCCAGCCCTGCCCCAGCCCAGCCCCAGCCCCAGCCCCAGCCCAGCTCCAGCCCCACCCTCAGCACCAGCCCAGCTCCAGCCATAGCCCAGCCACAGACCTGGACCTAGCCCCAGTCCAGCCCCAGCCCCAGCCACAGTCCTGCCCCAACCCTGGACCCAGCCCCAGCCCTAGCCCAGCCCCAGACCCAGCCCCAGCTTAACCCCAGACCCAGCCCTGCCCTCAGCCCAACCCTGCCCTCAGCCCAGCCCCAGACCCAGCCTGGCCCCAGCCCTGTCCCTAGCCCCAGCCACAGCCCTAGCCCCAGCCCTGTCCGCAGCCCCAGCCCCAGCCCCAGCCCCACCCTCACCACCAGCCCAGCCCCAGCCCCAACCTTGGCCCCAGCCCAGCCCCAGTTCCAGCCCTGCCCCTGTCCCCGCCCCAGCCCCAGCCCCAGCCTCATCCTTGCCCCCAGCCACAGCCCTAGCCCTGTCCGCAGCCCCAGCCCCAGCCCCAGCCCCACCCTCGCCACCAGCCCAGCCCCAGCCCCAACCTTGGCCCCAGCCCTGCCCCAGTCCCTGCCCCAGCCCAGTCCTTGTCGCAGCCCTGCCCCAGTTCAGCCCCAGCCCTGCCCCAGCCTAGGCCCATCCCAAGCCCAGCTCCATCCCCAGCCCAGCCCCTGTCTGGACCCAGCCCCAGCCCCACTCCAGCCTCATCCCCAGCCCAGGTCCAGCCCTGCCCCAGCCCAAGCCCCAGACCCAGCCCCATCCCTACCCCCAGCCTAGCCCCAGCCCCAGTCCAGGCCCTGCCCTGGACCCAGTCCCAGCCCCAGCCCAGCCCAAGCCCAGCCCCAGCCACCACCCAGCCCCAGCCCTGACCCCAAGCCCAGCCCCAGCCCCAGCCCTGCACCAGCCCCACCCCAGCCTCATCCCCATCCCAGGCCCAGCCCTGCCCCAGCCCAGCTCAGCCCCAGCCCCAGCCCTGCCCCAGCCCAGCCCAGCCACAGCCCAGCCCCAGCCACAGCGCAGGCACAACCCTGGACCCAGCCCCAGCCCAGCCCCATCCATCCCTGCCCCCAGACCATCCCCAGCCCCAGCCCAGCCCCAGTCCAGCTCCAGCCACCGCCCAGCCCCAGCCCTGCCCTAGCCCAGCCACACCCTGGCCCCAGCCCTGCCCTAGCTCCAGCCCTAGCCCTGTCCCCAGCCTCGGCCCGTGCCCCTGGCCCAGTCCCAGTCCTGCCCCATCCCAGCCCCCAGCCCCAGCCCAGCCCTAGCCCAGCCCCTGCCCCACCCTCAGACCCCAGCCCAGCTCCAGCCACAGCCCAGCCACAGCCCTGGACCCAGCCCCAGCCCAGCCCCAGCCCTGCCCCAGCCCTGCCCTCAGCCCAGCCCCAGACCCAGCCTGGACCCAGTCCTGACCCAGCCCAGGACACAGCCCCACCCGTGACCCAGGCCCAGCCCCAGCCCAGCCGCAGCCCTGGACCCAGTCCCAGCCCCAGCCCAGCCCAAGCCCAGCCCCAGCCACCGCCCAGCCCCAGCCCTGACCCCAAGCCCAGCCCCAGACCCAGCCTGGCCCCAGCCCTGCCCCAGCCTAGCCCCAGCCCCAGCCCAGCCCCTGCCCTGGACCCAGCCCCAGCCCCACCCCAGCCTCATCCCCAACCCAGCCCCAGCCCTGCCCCAGCCCAGCCCAGCCCAGCCACATCCCCATCCCTGCCCCCAGCCCAGTCCCAGCCCCAGCCACCATCCAGCCCCACCCCAGCCTCATCCCCAGCCCAGGCCCAGCCCAGCCCCAGCCCAGCCCCAGCCACCGCCCAGCCCCAGCCCTGGACCCAGTCCCCGCCCCAGCCCCAGCCCCAGCCCCACCCCCGGCCCCATCCCCGGCCCCAGCCCCAGCCCTGCCCCAGCCCAGGCCCAGCCCTGCCCCAGCCCCAGCCCCAGTCCCACCCCCGGACCCATCCCCGGTCCCAGCCCAGCCGTAGCCCAGCCTTGCCCCAGCCCCCGCCCTGCCCAGCCCAAGCCCTGCACCGAACCCAGCCCCAGCCCGGCCCCAGCCCTGCCACAGCTCTGACCCCAGTCCTGTCCCCAGCCCTGGCCCCTGCCCCGGCCCCAGCCCTAGCCCAGCCCTGCCCTCAGCCCCAGCCCCAGCGCCTGCCCCACCCTCGGCCCCAGCCCAGCCCCTGCCCCAGCCCTCTCCCAGCCCACCCCAGCCCCAGCCCAGCCGCAGTCCTGCCCCAGCCCCGGCCCCTGCCCCAGCCCCAGCCCTGCCCCCAACCCAGCCCCAGCCATGCCCCCAGCCCCAGTCCAAGGCCCAGCCTCCAGCCTACTCCAGCCCCAGCCCCGGCCCCAACCTCAGTCCCACCCCTAACTCAGGCCCCAGCACTGCGTCAGCCCTGCCCCAGCCCTAGTCCCCAGCCCACCCCCAGCACAGCACCAGCACAGCCCCAGCCCTAGACCCAGCCCAGCCCCAGCCCCAGCCCAGCCCCTGCCCTGGACCCAGCCCCAGCCCCAGCCCCAGCCCTGCCCCAGCCCAGCCCAGCCCCAGCCCTGCCCCAGCCCAGCCCAGCCACAGCCCAGCCCCAGCCACAGCGCAGGCACAACCCTGGACCCAGCCCCAGCCCAGCCCCATCCCCATCCCTGCCCCCAGACCATCCCCAGCCCCAGCCCAGCCCCAGTCCAGCTCCAGCCACTGCCCAGCCCCAGCCCTGCCCTAGCCCAGCCCCAGCCCTGGACCAAGCCCCACCCCTGAGCCGAACCCAGCCCCAGCCTGGCCCCAGCCCTGCCCTAGCTCCAGCCCTAGCCCTGTCCCCAGCCTCGGCCCGTGCCCCTGCCCCAGTCCCAGTCCTGCCCCATCCCAGCCCCCAGCCCCAGCCCTACCCTCAGCCCAGCCCCAGATCCAGCCTGGCCCCAGCCCTGTCCCCAGCCCCAGCCCCAGGCCCAGCCCCAGCCGCAGCCCCAGCCCTGCCCCAGCCGCAGCCCCAGACCTGACCTCAGCCCTGCCCCAGCCCTGGCTCCTGCCCCAAACCTGGCTCCAGCCCCAGCCCCAGCCCGAGCCCTGCGCCAACTCAGCCCCAGCCCAAGGCCCAGCCTCAAGCCTAGTCCTGCCCCAGCCCTGCCCCCAATCCAGCCCCAGCCCTACCCCTACCTCAGCCCTAGCCCCAGCCCTGCCCCAGCCCCATCCTTGCCCCCAGCCCAGCCCTAGCCCGGCCCCAGCCCAAAACCCAGCCCAAGCCCTGCCCTAGTCCCTGCCCCAGGCTCAGCCCCGGCCCCAGCCCTGCCCCAGCCCCAGCCCTAGCCCAGCCCTGCCCTCAGCCCAGCCCTAGCTCAGCCACAGCCCTGTCCGCAGCCCCAGCCCCAGCACCAGCCCCACCCTTGTCCCCAGCCCAGCCCCTGCCCCAGCCCTACACCTGCCCAGTCACGGTCCATGCCCAGCCCCAGCCCTGCCCCAGCCCCCGCCCCAGCCCCAGACCTGCCCCAGCCTCAGTCCTGCCCCAGCCCCGGCCCCAGTCCCAACCCCCAACCCAGCCCCAGCCATGCCCCCAGCCCAGACCTGCCCCCAGCCCCTGCCCAAGGCCTAGCCTCCAGCCTACTCCAGCCCCAGCCCCGGCCCCAACCTCAGTCCCAGCCCTACCCCATGCCCCAGCCCCTGCCCCCAGCCCAGCCCCAGACCTGCATCAGCCCAGCCCCAGCCCTGGACCCAGCCCCAGCCCCACCCTCAGCCCCAGCCCATCTCCAGCCCCAACCCAGCCCCAGCCCCATCCCCAGTCCCACCCCAGCCACAGCCCTTCCCCAGCCCTGGACCCAGCCCCACCCACAGCCCCACCCCCGGACCCATCCCCGGTCCCAGCCCAGCCGTAGCCCAGCCTTGCCCCAGCTCCCGCCCTGCCCAGCCCCAGCCCTGCACCGAACCCAGCCCCAGCCCGGCCCCAGCCCTGCCACAGCTCTGACCCCAGCCCTGTCCCCAGCCCTGGCCCCTGCCCCGGCCCCAGCCCTGCCACAGCTCTGACCCCATCCCAGCCCCAGCCCAAGCCCCAGCCCAAGCCCTGCCCCAGTCCCTGCCCCAGCCCAGTCCTGGTCCCAGCCCAGCCACCGCCCAGCCCCAGCCCTGGACCCAGCACCAGCACCAGCCCTCTCCCAGCCCTGCCCCAGCCCAGCCCCAGCCCCAGCCCCAGCCCCAGCCCAGCTCCAGCCCCACCCTCAGCACCAGCCCAGCTCCAGCCATAGCCCAGCCACAGACCTGGACCTAGCCCCAGCCCAGCCCCAGCCCCAGCCACAGTCCTGCCCCAACCCTGGACCCAGCCCCAGCCCTAGCCCAGCCCCAGCCCCAGCCCCAGCCCAACCCCAGACCCAGCCCTGCCCTCAGCCCAACCCTGCCCTCAGCCCAGCCCCAGACCCAGCCTGGCCCCAGCCCTGTCCCTAGCCCCAGCCACAGCCCTAGCCCCAGCCCTGTCCGCAGCCCCAGCCCCAGCCCCAGCCCCACCCTCGCCACCAGCCCAGCCCCAGCCCCAACCTTGGCCCCAGCCCTGCCCCAGTCCCTGCCCCAGCCCAGTCCTTGTCGCAGCCCTGCCCCAGTTCAGCCCCAGCCCTGCCCCAGCCTAGGCCCATCCCAAGCCCAGCTCCATCCCCAGCCCAGCCCCTGTCTGGACCCAGCCCCAGCCCCACTCCAGCCTCATCCCCAGCCCAGGTCCAGCCCTGCCCCAGCCCAAGCCCCAGACCCAGCCCCATCCCTACCCCCAGCCTAGCCCCAGCCCCAGTCCAGGCCCTGCCCTGGACCCAGTCCCAGCCCCAGCCCAGCCCAAGCCCAGCCCCAGCCACCACCCAGCCCCAGCCCTGACCCCAAGCCCAGCCCCAGCCCCAGCCCTGCACCAGCCCCACCCCAGCCTCATCCCCAGCCCTAGCCCAGCCCTGCCCTCAGCCCCGCCCTCAGCCCCAGCCCCAGCGCCAGCCCCACCCTCGGCCCCAGCCCAGCCGCTGCCCCAGCCCTGCCCCGGCCCACCCCAGCCCCAGCCCCTGCCCCAGACCCAGACCCAGCCCTAGCCCCAGCCCTGCCCCAGCCTCAGTCCTGCCCCAACCTCAGTCCTGCCCCAGACCCAGCCCTGCCCCCAACCCAGCCCTACTGCAAGAAGGGGGCCGCTTATTCGACCAATTTGATCAGCGGATTCCAACTTTATTGAGCATCAGACACATCTTATATACAGTTTGCTATAATTATGCCCACTTGGCAACATACTATTGGTTGCTCTCTAAAAGGATACATCATTGTTTTCACAACTCTGTGGAATTCTTCTATCCGGCCTAATTGCTCTCTTTCACAGATCTCGCCTCCTCCTTATCTTGCTTGCCTCCCATCTCAGGGGCAGCTGGACTTCAGCATACCAAGCAATCAGCACTTTCTCACATCTCCTACTCCGCCACTATATTATCAACAGAGAATTCTTCAGGGCCTGAATTGCACAGGTGTTCCTGGGACCCATGTCCCCTCTTGCTCAAGACAAACCCCAACAACAATTCCCCCCGTTTTTCTTTTGTGCAAGTAAGGCCTTGGAAGTTATTCTTTGAACACTTTGCATAATACAATTATAAACAAGTTTAACAATAATCAAAATGAGTACAATGATACCTAAGAACCTTAAAACTTACTACTATAATTAACAAACATATTTACATTAAGTCTGGGTATCCCTATCAGACACGTCTGAAAAAGTTCAATCAATTCATTATTACCTGTTATGTTGCACCTTTATTTTCTCTAGGATGGTCAAAAATCATAATTTGTTTAAGGGTAGCAAGATTTCTTTAATATGTAAAGGTAGATCTGGCCAGGCTCTAGCTTCACAGACAGAAAACTTGCAGGCAATCAGCAAGAGCAAAAGAGCTTCATTGCTTTGCCCAATATAAAATTATCCATAATAATGTGTTTTTGCTCATCCTAGTAATACTGATCTCTTATTGGTACCAACTTCACCCAGAAAGCAACCTTACAATAGTTTTCTTCATCTTATATAGTTTCATCATCTATATAAGCAAACTTATGCTAAATAGAAGGGAGGCATATGATAGTCTTAGAATAGGTGGTCAAATCCCTTCTCCCTACATTCAGTGTGGTAAGGGTCAAAGCATCCACTTTCACACATGCTCAATTGTGCAGGCTTCTTATCTGAAGAAAACAAATTCCCAGTTCTGAATGTTTATCTTTAAGACAGCTCCTTCTCAGCCGTGATGTCTCCAATTAACCAGACAGTGTCCTTGCAAGTCTGCAAGAGAGGTTTCTTTCTCTTTACCCTCTAAACAGGCCTCACAAGATCCTGACCCTTAATCCCAGTGCACTCTAAGTCTTACAATTTTAACACAAATCACCAGTATATTCATCACAATTCCCCCCCTTTTTTTTTTTTTTTTTGTCACCATTGATTTGTGTTAAAATTTCCAGATATTTCAGAACCTTCTTAATTGGATCATAATTAAGTTCATCTGTTCTGATCACATTCTGATCATAATTCTCTACTTGTAACTCATTGACATGAGCAATCTTACTTAAAGGTCTTAGTATTTTGTAACAACAATTGCAGAGTATCATGCATAGCAATACTACAATTATTCCAACAATATTACAAACAAATGTTTAAGCCAATTTAGATTTGGTAACCAGAAAGTTAATTTATCCCATATTTCTTTAAATCCACAAGAAGTATCATCTAAAGAAAGCTGATGTAATATCTGATT
This sequence comes from Melanerpes formicivorus, assembly GCF_026170545.1. NCBI lineage: Eukaryota > Metazoa > Chordata > Aves > Piciformes > Picidae > Melanerpes > Melanerpes formicivorus. The sequence continues at coordinate 67,454 of NW_027143274.1, forward strand.
GTGGTTTACAATCGCCTGTAAATCTGTTTCTACTCGTTTATCTAGATTAACATAACTACAACAACTTACATTTATGACTACACATACATCCCTCTCCTTAACATATAAAAAATCCAAAGCTAATCTATTCTGAGTAGATATTTTCGAGAGACTATTGATTTCAATTTGCTGCACTTCTATTACATCTATGCTTGCATTCATCATGATTTCAACTGTAGCAGAAAAATTTACCATTGCTTTTTCAAGTTCAAGTCTTTTCTCTCCGGTCTGATCAAGATTCCACACATGGGAATGTGGTTTTTGAATTCAATTGGACTACATATGTACAAATAGAGTTAGGATCAAAATTAGGCTCCACCAGTATATGTGAACTCTGCCTCCTCAGCCTGCTGGGGTGCAACCAGCAGCCGGGTGTATTTTCTTCTCGGCAGCAGTTACATTCTTCAGGAGCCCTACAGATTTTTTAACTCCTTAACCCACTTCAAAATTCCATTTGGAGTCTCTTCTCTACTTCCTTGGTTAGTTTGTTTACCATTTCCCATTGTGCTTTTGTTATTTCAATTCCTCTTCCTTCAAAATCTTATGTCTCTTACTTTTCCTTTTACTAATCCTTTTAATTATTCCTGAGATTTCCCAACTAAAATTTCTCTAGTCTTTATTTCCCACTTATGCCAATCCCTTTCAATAATTTTCCATGGGGATTTAAATCCTTTTTCTCACCACAAAATAGGTTTTCTGTATTTACCAGCCCAAACTGCCTATTTTCAAATTCATCATTCAGGACAAAATATTTTTTTGATTGATGCTTTTGACCTCAGATTATCATAACAGTTATTGTGATCGATGTTCGACTTCATGGGAAATGCTGTTTCCTCTAAGTCTTGGTTCTTCTGCACATTAGTGAAGGAATAGTTGTTAAAATTAATACCTATTTACTACAAACCTCAACTTATGCTAATACCAAAAAATCCTTAAAACCTTAAAAAACTATGTTAAAATTAATCCATCAAATCAGTGTCTAAAAAGAAATAAAATTGTTACATTAACTAAAAAACACTTTCCAAAATTAAAACCTGTTTATACATTCCTTAACTATATTACATGGAGCTCCTTTGAAATGCCTAGGCAGACAACTAAGAAGGTTCGAACCAAAAGAAAATCTTACAATTTGAACTCTTAACTAAGTGCATACACCTTACTGCAATTACTATGTACTAAGTACTTATAAATACCAAATGCTTACTTATTCATTATGCTTATTAGAAAAACTTAACAAAACTCTAAATAACAAATCTCTGAAAGACGTTACAACCAGAAATGACAAAATGAGTACTGTTGCTTTAAATCAAAACAGAGTGGTGCGGCTAAAGCCGCTGCGGGGGAAAGGGGTGGGGGCTGCTGCCGTGGCAGCTGCTCCGCTGCTACTGTCGGTGCTGTCGGTATCGGTGGTGCGTCAGCCAGTACCGCCTTGGTCGGAGCCGTCGGTATCCGCGGGGGCCGGCAGGGCTCGCGGGAGGAGTGCGGTGGCAGGAACGCTGTAACCGCGAGCCTCCAAGCGCTCCATTTTTTCTAAGAGGGGCCGTAAAGCAAAGTCGGCGCTGTTTGAATTCCTCGCTGCCGGTATTGTCTTCCGAATCCGAGCCATCGCTGGCGATGTCAGAGGAAGGTTCCCCGCTGTGTGCAAACGGCAGTGGCGACGGCTGGTAAAGGCGGTGTGGTCGCCGCAAGATGTATCGGGGGCGGCCCCGGTCGATCGGTCGACAGTTCTCAGACACATCTTTCAGCTGCAACTCAGATACACCTGGCGCTGCATCTCGTCCTGACAAAGTTGCTCTAACTGCAGCAGCCATTTGCTGTTTCAGTTCGTAGGTTTTAACACAGTTCATGCATTCTCGCCACGACTTTTGCAGCTTTATAGCAGTTTTATCACCATCTATAACCAAGTCCCACAACTTGTTCCTGTATTCTCTCCAACAAGCTTCATCAAAATAACTATCTCCGCTAGGGAAATGCCCTAAAGCAGATCTATGGGCCAAAAGTCCAGGCATTACTTTAGACGATATCTCCGCCTTACGCTTTTCGATGACACTGTATTTCGTCTGATGACTGCTTATAGGGTCGGCCTTGCCCTTTCGAGTTTGTGCGCAAAGGTACTAAGGCTGCCATAACCTGTTGACTATGCTCAAGCTGTTTTGTCATTGTCATTGACAACACCTCAGCCTGTTTTTGTAATCCCTTATCAATCACCTCCGTCAGCATGGCCATCGGATTGCTTGGCAAGTCCTGAACCCTCTGCAACAATTCGGCTACCGTCCATCTAGGATCTGCTGATGTAATAAGCTGTTGCGTCTGCTGGTTCCCATTCTGCATTAAACACTGCCTTAAAATTGCCTCTCGGATACCTTCTCCTACGCTTGCTGCTCTAAGTGCGGCAAGCAACTTGTCTACAAATTCACCAAGAGGTTCCTGTATACCTTGCTTAATTCCCATATAGTGAGGATTTGCATTTCCATCCTTCTGCTTGTCAAAAACCATCCTCACTATCTGGGCTGATGCTTGCAAAACAGGCGGCTGTAAAAGTGCCTGTAACTCTGGTCTCTCATACTGTCCCGTTCCACACAACTGATCTACTGTTACATCAAATAGTGGGTCGTTTTGCTGTCTTTGTACTCCAGCTGATTGTCTAGCTAGGTGTT
>NW_027143275.1:0-70010 GCF_026170545.1 Melanerpes formicivorus
AGGTGGTGGAGTCCCCATGCCTGGAGGTGTTCAAGAAATGTGTGGGCCGTGGCACTTGGGGCCAGGGTTTGATGCCATTGGTGGGATTGGGGTTGGTGTTGGACTGGATGATCTCAGAGGCTTCTCCACCCCAAACAATTCCACAGCTCTGTGGTGCAATTTTAAACCTTCTGATTTTTCTACTCTGGGGGAATGTCCCTGCATCACTTTGAGCATCATTGGGAATCTAATTGAAGACAAGACCGTGGCAGGTGCAGCTGACAGCACTGTGCAAGCTAAACTTGCTCAGGCCAGCAGGCAGCTACACAAGTGCTAGCAGCAGGGAAAAAGCTGGCTGGGGATGGTGCAAGCTTGGGGGGCTTGTGAAAGCTGCAGTGACCAAGGCTCTCCTGCTGTGGATGTGAGACAAGCCTTGGGTGTTCAGCAAACAGGCAGATGTGGCACTGTGGAACATGGTCTAGTGCTCAAGGAGGTGTTGGTGTTGATGACCTTAGAGGGTTTTCCAACCTTAATGATTCTCTGACAAATGGCAGTTGCTGGTTATCTGAAGGGGTCTGAGGATGATGGATTATCTCCCGGAGGAGCTGCAGCACATCCTGCTACGATTCTGGGGTGCTGCACTTTGGCCACAACAACCCCAGGCAGTGGCTACAGGCTGGGGTCAGAGTGGCTGAGAGCAGCCAGGCAGAGAGGGACCTGGGGGTGCTGATTGACAGCTGCCTAAACATGAGCCAGCAGTGTGCCCAGGGGGCCAAGAAGGCCAAGGCATCCTGGCCTGCATCAGGAAGAGTGTGGCCAGCAGGAGCAGGGAGAGTCCTTGTGCCCTGTGCTCAGCACTGCTTAGGCCACCCCTTGAGTCCTGTGTCCAGTTCTGGGCTCCTCAGGTCAAGAAGGACATTGAGAGACTTGAAGGTGTCCAGAGAAGGGCAAGGAGGCTGGGGAGGGGTCTGGAGCACAGCCCTGTGAGGAGAGGCTGAGGGAGCTGGGGTTGCTTAGCCTGGAGAAGAGGGAGGCTCAGGGGAGACCTCATTGCTCTCTCCAACTCCCTGCAGGGAGGTTGTAGCCAGGTGGGGGGTTGGTCTCTTCTGCCAGGCAGCCAGCAGCAGAACAAGAGGCCACAGTCTGAAGCTGTGCCAGGGGAAGTTTAGGCTGGAGGTGAGGAGAAAGTTCTTCCCAGAGAGAGTGATTGCCCATTGGAATGTGCTGCCCAGGGAGGTGGTGGAGTCCCCATCCCTGGAGGTGTTCCAGAGGGATTGGATGTGGCACTTGGTGACATGGTTTAGTCATGAGGTCTGTGGTGACAGCTTGGACTTGATGATCCTCGAGGTCTCTTCCAACCTTGGTGATACTTGTGAGACTGTGATTCCTTCGTGCACAGAGATGTTACAGCATGTGAGGAATGAAGCAGCAAAGAGCACACACAGAATTTTAGAGCTGGCTCTGCACTGGAGAGATTCTCCAGAGATGAAATCCCACTGGGACTTGGGACAGTAGCAGCAGCTACTGCATCAAAGAAAGAACCAGAGAGACTGGTTTCCCTGAAAAGGAAAGGTGATAGTCCATCTCTGAAGGCTTTCGTTAAGCTGTGTTGAATGTGGAGCAAGAGCTACTGAAAAGGCTTCCTTAGCTTGATTTAGTGATCCACTATAACAAATGAAAGATGAAGAGGAGCCCAACAAGCAAGGGAGCTGGCAGGAATTCAAACTGCTTGGGCACACAGATTGGGCACTGCTTGCTGTCCATTCCCCTGCCCAGTCCTTGCTGACATCGATTTCCTTTCCAGCACTCCTGGGAGCTGCAGGGCTGCTTCTGCTTCCAAGGCACCAGGGTTTAAGAAAAGCTTCACAGATTGCAGTGGGTTGGAGAGGACCCTCAAAGGTCATCTTGTTCAACCTCACTGCAGCAGCAGGGACACATCCAAGGTAGAGGAGGCTGCCCAGGGGCCACATCAAGGCTGATCTTGAATGCCTCCAGGGATGGGACCTCAACCACCTCTTTGGGCAACCTGTCCCAGTGTCTCACCACCCTTCCTGTGCAGAACTTCCTCCTGATGTCCAGCCCTGCTCCAGGTTTCAAACCACTGTCCCTCATCCTGTCTCCACAGACCCTTGGAAACAGTCCCTCCCCCAGCTTTCCTGTAGATCCCCTCCAGATATTGCAATGCAGCTCCAAGGTCTCCCTGGAGCCTTCTCATCTCCAGGCTGAACAGCCCCAATGCTCCCAGCCTGTCCCCACAGAGGAGGTTCTCCAGGCCCTCTGATCATCCTGGTGGCCTCCTCTGGACCATCTCCAGCAGGTCCATGTCTCTTGTTTGGGGGGCGGGCCCAGAGCAGGGGAGCCCAGGAGCCGGCAGGTGAGGGCTCAGCAGAGGAGAGCAGGAGCAGAGGGGGGAGAGGAGAGTGGGAGCAGAGGGGGTGCCTGGCGGACTTGGGAGCGGCCAGAGGGGAGCTGGGCAGGAGCTTCAGCTGGGGCTCTGCTGATGAGGAGGTGGGGGGGGCCCCAGGGAGCAGGGCGGGGCCCGGGGCCTTCCTGATGTCTGGAGGAGGGGCATTGAGGCCCAGCGGAGGGAGGGGAGGGGAGCAGCGGGGGGGGCAGGAGGGGAGCTGAGGGGGAGGGGGGGGGGGGAGGGGGGGGGGGGGGGGGGGGCGGAGGGGGCGGGGGGGCCAGGGGCTGGACAGATGGGCAGAGGCCAAGGGCAGGAGATTGAACACATCCAAGTGCCAGGTGCTGCACATTGGCCACAGCAACCCCAGGCAGTGCTACAGGCTGGGGTCAGAGTGGCTGAGAGCAGCCAGGCAGGGAGGGACCTGGGGGTGCTGGTCGATGGTAGGCTGAACATGAGCCAGCAGTGTGCCCAGGCAGCCAAGAGGGCCAAGGGCATCCTGGCCTGCATCAGGAAGAGTGTGGCCAGCAGGAGCAGGGAGGTCATTCTGCCCCTGGACACTGCACTGGTTAGGCCACACCTTGAGTCCTGTGTCCAGTTCTGGGCTCCTCAGTTTAGGAAGGAGGTTGACTTGCTGGAAGGTGTCCAGAGAAGGGCAACGAAGTTGGTGAGGGGCTTGGAGCACAGCCCTGTGAGGAGAGGCTGAGGGAGCTGGGGTTGCTTAGCCTGGAGAAGAGGAGGCTCAGGGGAGACCTTATTGCTGTCTACAACTACCTGAAGGGAGGTTGTAGACAGGCAGATGTTGGTCTCTTCTGCCAGGCAGCCAGCAGCAGAACAAGAGGACACAGTCTCAGGCTGTGCCAGGGGAGGTTTAGGCTGGAGGTTAGGAAGAAGTTCTTCCCAGAGAGAGTTGTTAGCCATTGGAATGTGCTGCCTGGGGAGGTGGTGGAGTCACCATCCCTGGAGGTGCTCAGGAGGAGACTTGACAGGGTGCTTGGTGCCATGGGTTAGTTGGTTGGGTGGTGTTGGATGATAGGTTGGACTTGATGATCTTGAAGGTCTCTTCCAACCTGGTCTGGTCTCTTCTCTTCTCTTCTCTTCTCTTCTCTTCTCTTCTCTTCTCTTCTCTTCTCTTCTCTTCTCTTCTCTTCTCTTCTCTTCTCTTCTCTTCTCTTGTCTTCCTCTTCTCTTCTCTTCTCTTCTCTTCTCTTCTCTTCTCTTCTCTTCTCTTCTCTTCTCTTCTCTTCTCTTCTCTTTCTCTTCTCTTCTCTTCTCTTCTCTTCTCTTCTCTTCTCTTCTCTTCTCTTCTCTTCTCTTCCAGTTCTTTTAGATTTCCATAAGGAACACTCAGCAGCTTTAGGCCTGACCCTGCTCTTCTCCCCCTGCATGCTTCCAGTTCTCCTGGAAATGAACCAGGATTACCTGGAAAATTACTTATTTTACTGCACAGCTGTGCTCCAAAGTATACAGCTCCATACTGTGCAGCAAAACAAGGCAGGGCTCAGTGTGCAGGAGTGGGAGGTCTGCAGTTCACCTCAGGTTAGAGTGCATGAAAGGGATGAAGGTGCAGAGGCAAAATACAGTGTGCTGCATTGGGCAAAATCAGTATGACTGCACACCATGGAAATATTGGAATCATAGAATGGTTAGGGGTTGGAAGGGAGCTCAAGGCTCAGCCAGTCCCAACCCCCTGCCATGGGCAGGGGACACCTTCACACCACAGCAGGTTGCTCACAGCCACCTCCAGCCTGGCTGCAAACACCTCCAGGCAGGAGGCTTCCACCACCTCCCTGGGCAGCCTGTGCCAGGCTCTCACCACCCTCCTGGGGAACAACTTCTTCCTCACAGCCAATCTCAATCTCCCCATTTCTAGTTCTGCTCCATCCCCCCCAGTCCTATCCCTCCTTGGCACCCTCACAAGTCCCTCACTTCTTCTTGAGGAGAAAAGATCAAAGCTGAAAGAGGCTTTTCCTTTCTGAACTAGAGCACTGCTTTGTTGTTTTGGGTTTTTTTCACACCTGTACCTTCTAAATTTCTCTTCCAGCTCTTTCTCTATATGCACAATTTCCAGCCAGACCATCACCTCTTGGTCCAAGTTTTGACACACCTTTCACAGGCTGGAAAGAGAAATGGCAGAGTGAATGAAAAGGCCAATGCGTGTCAGCACGTGTTTGTAAAGGACAGCCCAGATCATGTCACAGAATCCTGTCATCCTAGAATGGTTTGGCTTGGAAAGGACCCTCAAGATCATCCAGTCCCAACCCCCTGCCATGGGCAGGGACACCTCCCACCAGCCCAGGCTGCTCAAGGCCTCATCCAGCCTGGCCCTGAACACCTCCAGGGAGGAGGCAGCCACAGCCTCCTTGGGCAACCTGTGCCAGAGTCTCACCACCCTCACTGGAAAGAATTTCTTCCTAATCTGCAGCCTCAGTCTCCCCTCTCCCTAACTCAAAACCATTGCTCCTTGTCCTGTCACTCCATGTCCTTGCCAAAAGTCCCTCCCCAGCCCCTTCTGGTACTGGAAGGCTGCTCGAAGGTCTCCCTGGAGCCTTCTCTTCTCCCGGCTGAACAGCACAACTCCGTCAGCCTGCACTCATAGGAGGGGTGCTCCAGCCCTATGATCATCTTTGCGGCCTCCTCTGGACCCTCTCTAATTTGCCCTTGGAGTAGGAAGATGCCAAGCGTGGTGCCACCGCTGCAGCACAGCAGCTGCTCCTGCCCGCAGCGGCAGGCAGCCGTCCCCCAGGCTCCCATCACGCAGCACAGCGAAGCCCTCTCCTGCCTGGTCTCCACAGGCGATCTGCTCTCCAGGCAGCCGCAGCGCCGCCCCTCAGCCTCTCCGCGGCTGGGAAGCTCCAGCCCGGCCCCGTACCCCGCTGAGCTCCCTCCGCTGTGTCGGGGCGCACCCCGCGCAGAGGCCCAGCGGCAGGCAGAGCCGAGGCGGGGGCTGGCTGAGCGGGGCCGGCTGAGCGGGGCCGGCTGAGCGGGGCCGGCTGAGCGGGGCTAGCTGAGCGGGGCTAGCTGAGCGGGGCACCCTCCGCCTGCCGCCGGCGCTGCGCTTCCCACCGCAGAGCCCAGCGAGCGCCCGCTCCGCGTAACGGCAGGTTCGCACCGCCGGCCAGTCCCCGAGAGGCGAGGCGGCGCCTACAGCACACAGCCTCGTTCGCCCGGGGCCCTGGCTCGCCAGCGGCGCTGCCGAGGCGGCGTCCCTCTGTTACAAGCGCCCGCAGGGTAGCCGCACTCCCGCAGCCCGCGCCGGGACGGAGCCTGCACAGCGATGACGAGCCAGGAGAGAGGGGCGCGGACGCAGCTGATGATTGACGGCTGCCCCAGCCAATGGCAGGGCGGGCGGCGCCGGGAGGCTCCGCCGCGGGCGAGGCGGGGGCGGGGCGCGGGGGCGGGCGGGGCGCGGATTGGCCGCGGGGCGGGGCCGGCGGGGGTTTCTCCCGGGCTGGGCTGGCGGCCGCGGCTGGGGAACTTCAATCCCCGGTGTGGGCTCGGGGCTACGGCGGGCGGGCTGCAGGCACCGGCGGGGAGCGCGGGGCTGCGGCAGGTACCAGCGGGGCGCGGGGAAGCCGCCGCGGCCCGACGGGCGGCAGGTACCGGTGGGTGCGTGGGATGCGGGTCCCTGGGGAGCGTGGCCTGGAGCGAGCCTCTCGCCGGTAGCAGGGACTTGGGGGGGCGCAGAGGCGAAGGGAACGGGGCGGCCGCAGCGCCGTGGGGCTTGCTCGTGTGCCACGGGGGCCGCTTTGCACCACATCCGTTGGCGTTTTCCCCTGCTCCGCTGCGGGCGGGGTCGGGCCGGGCGCTCGTCCTGCAGCCGAGCTGCCCCCTCCTTCCTTCCCTCCCTCCCGGCCCCGAGCGGCTGCTGGGCGGGCGGGGGGAGGCTGGGGGCTGTCAGAGCCGGGGCCTGTCAGCGCCGGGGCCGTGGGCGGAGCGGGGACGGCAGGGGGCGGCCGCGGCCCCGAGGAAGCGTGTCCGGAGCGGCGGCCGCGGCGATCCGCTGCGTGCCGCAGCCCCTCTGCGCCGCGGGGGCTTTCCTCTCCTCGGCCAGCTGCAGCTCCCCTCCAGCCTCCGCTCCCCCCCAGGTCTGCGTGCTGGGTCCCGCGGGCCGGCTCCGTTCCGCTCCGTTTCAAACCTCCCTCGCGGGGCTGTCGCGGCGGGCAGTGCCCGCAGCCTGCGGCCAGCCCTGGCGGCTCGGGCGCGTTGGGGTGCCCCGGCCGCAGCTGGCCGCGCTCCCGCGGGTGCTGCGCGTCTCGAGTCGCCCCCGTCCTGGTGCGAGGCAAGAAGGGTGGTGTTTAACCTCGAAAATCCCTGCTGCCGCAATTTCTGTCGGCTTCTCCCTCGTAGCCGTCGTGCGGACGTTGGGCGAGGAGAGGAAATCTTTGAAACCCTTTTTCCTCCTCCAGCTCCACCCCTCATGCCGATAGCTTCATCTGTTTGCATCTTGGGCTGTTCTCTCTCTCGGCGGTTAAGGGAGCAGCTGCAGGGACATGAGCTGACTGGGACCCTGCCCTGAAGCTATTTATCAGTAATAAGGCAGGGGATGAAACTGGGGGGAGGGGGGATTGTACCTTCTTCATTCCCTTTCTCTTCAGAATTAGACTAGAAGTCAGTGTATGAAGCCTGTTGTGTGTGCGTTATCATAGAATGGTTTGGAAGGGAGCTTCAAGATCAGCCAGCTCCAACCCCCTGCCATGGGCAGGGACACCTCCCACCAGCCCAGGCTGCTCAGGGCCTCATCCAGCCTGGCCTTGAACACCTCCAGGGAGGGGACAGCCACAGCCTCCCTGGGCAACCTGTGCCAGGGTCTCTCAACAATTTCTTCCTCATCTCCAGTCTCAGTCTGCCCTCACCAGCTCAAAGCCATCGCCTCTTATCCTAGCACTACAAGTCCTTGTCAAAAGTCCCTCCTCGCGTTTCTTGTAGGCTCCGTTTTTGAGGAAAGCAGCAATGATTTTGCCTTTCAGGCGGTGATGTCCTGGCCTCTGCATGAACATTGTGTGCTGATGCCTTTCAGCCAAAATGGAGATGTTGTTTATGAATTGAGGTCCGAAGTTCTTTTCCTATTACTGCTCTTTTGTAAGCCTTTGACTGTAGTGCTTTGAAGTCCGAATGCTCTCCAAAGGGCTGTTGACACTGGGGTAATGCCTTTGGTGGAGCCTTTGTCCGCAGGTGAAGATCCAACTGGGTTGAAGTTAATCCCTTCTGATGTTAATAGCATTGAGCCTGCATGTGCATGGCTAGAATGGGCTCAAAGGAGGTTACTGTGTGAGTGAGGGCTGGCTGACTGACACAAAGGGAGGTGCTCTGAGGGCTTGTTGTCTTAATTGCGATTTCCAGAAGCAGCTTCTGAAGTGTATCACTGCCAGGGAGCAAGGAATAAGCAGCTAGGGAGCAAACTTGAGTTAAGGCTCTGTGCTTTCAGGAACAGCTAGACACCACCTCGATCAGGATGTTGGTTTTTCTTCTTGTAAAGCTGTCTCAGACCCATGTTTAATTAAACTCATGTAATTTATGGCTGCTGCGTTGTTCTGCAGTCTCATGTTCCTGGCTGCTTGCATGGGTGCTTTTAGAGTGGTTGGTGAAATGCAACAGGCACCCTTCCCTTGCCTGCTTCTAGCCCTAGACCTGGGCAGTTTGAAAGGGCAAAGTGGTTCTGTGATGGAAACTGCTACAAAAATCAAGCAGCATCCTCGTTCCTTTCATCAGGAGGAAGTTGTTCCCCAGGAGGGTGGTGAGAGCCTGGCACAGGTTGCCCAGGGAGGTGGTGGCAGCCTCCTGCCTGGAGGTGTTTGCAGCCAGGCTGGATGTGGCTGTGAGCAACCTGCTGTGGTGTGAGGTGTCCCTGCCCATGGCAGGGGGGTTGGAAGTGGCTGATTCTTGAGCTCCCTTCCAGCCCTGCCAGCTCTGTGATTCTGTGCAATCCTATTTCATTAAAAACCCATAAAGCAGCATCATAAATCTTCCTGTTTCCAGACCTGGGGAGTTTGAAATGACAAAGTGTTCCTGTGAGAGGGATTATTCAACGAATAAAGGAGCAGCCTTTGCCGTGGTGGTTTTACAAACAGCAGGTAAATTTAGCCCCTGCACTACAGAGCCAAGCAGTTGGAGAGCAGAGCCAGTTCCCTGGCACCAGTGGTGGCACAGGAGAGCCCTGAGAGAGGGATTACAGCCCAAGTGTTCCGCTTCAGCTGCTGCTTTCTTCCCTTCCAACAAGTTTCCATTCCTGCTTGCTGTGGTGTTTGCTGTTAACCTCTCCAGTGGGAAGTTGATCTCTTTCTCTTGCTGTAATCGCAGTGTTCTGCTGAGTTTGACTGCCTTTGGGTCTGCTCTGCCCTTCCCTTCTGTGTTTTCAGAGGTTCTGGAGCTCAAAGCTTAGCTCAGCAGTTTATACCCATGGCAGATGAGCTTGCAGTGTAAGAGTGTCTTGGAGGATGGGTTAGACAAGACTGAAAAAGGGATGTATTCTCTGTGCACAGTGTTGGAAGTGGAGAAGGAAGAGAGTTCTTAACAGCCAGGGCCACAGGGAGCAGACTTCCAGGCTTCATTCCTTTGGAAATACACGTTTTATTGCATTTCTGATTTGAGACCTCTCCAGCAGTGGCAATTGAGAGTCACATTCTGATTGTATTACCACTTGTTGATGTGACTCAAGGAGTAGGAGCAAACAAAGACAGATCCTTGGAGCCAGACTGACGTGTTGATGTCTGTTGATGAGGTTTCAGAGGCAGCACTGGACAGAACAGCACTCATTTAGAGAGGGCAGCTTGAGCTGTAATTGTGTGAGGGTATTCAGTATGATATGAATCATACTGGGGTGATCCCAAGTACAAACCCAGGCTGGGAGAGGAGTGTGATCAGAGGGCTGATGACAGGCTGTGAGTTGGGGCTGTGCAGCCTGGAGAAGAGAAGGCTCCAGGGAGACCTTAGAGCAGGGTTCCAGTACCTGAAGGGCTCCAGGAGAGCTGGGGAGGGACTTTTGACAAGGGCTGGGAGTGACAGGCTGAGGGACAATGGCTTTGAGCTGGGAGAGGGGAGACTGAGAGTGGGGATGAGAGAAATTCTTGGGAGTGAGGGTGGTGAGACTCTGGCACAGGTTGCCCAGGGAGGCTGTGGCTGCCTCCTGCCTGGAGGTGTTTGCAGCCAGGCTGGATGAGGCCTTGAGCAAGCTGCTGTAGTGTGAGGTGTCCCTGCCCATGGCAGGGGGCTTGGAACTGGCTGGTCTTGAAGGTCCCTTCCAGCTTCTATGATGCTGTGATTTAGTGAGTGTAGATACAGGTAAAATCTGTAATTTTTTGGTGTGGCCCATTCCTGAGTCACACATTTAAAGGATGAAGGCTGTGGGTCACTGGTGGGGAATGGGAGAGCCTTCTGGGAAGTCCAGGCATTTAAATGAGGGGCTGTGATTTAGTGTCACAGTATCACCAAGGTTGGAAGAGACCTCAAAGATCATTGAGTCCAAGCTGTCACCACAGACCTCATGACTAAACCATGGCTCCAAGTGCCACATCCAATCCCCTCTTGAACACCTCCAGGGATGGGGACTCCACCACCTCCCTGGGCAGCACATTCCAGTGGCCAATTCCTCTTGCTGGGAAGAACTTTCTCCTCACCTTGAGCCTAAACTTCCCCTGGCACAGTTTGAGACTGTGTCCTCTTGTTCTGGTGCTGGCTGCCTGGGAGAAGAGCCCAACCCCCACCTGGCTACAACCTCCCTGCAGGGAGTTGCAGAGAGCAAGGTGGTCTCCCCTGAGCCTCCTCTTCTCCAGGCTGAGCAACCCCAGCTCCCTCAGCCTCTCCTCACAGGGCTGTGCTCCACATAGCATTTTTAATTCCTTGTGTTATCACTTTGTGTCATCAAACTTGGTGTGGCTGCCAGCTACAATGGATGGCAGGCTGGGGAACCCTGGCTGTAGTTGGTGGTTAAGGGATTCTGTTTTAAGTGAGTGTTCACTTCCAGCATGAAACCTCAGGTCAGCAGCAATAAACAGAAAGAATTGAACAAGTGGCAAGGAACCTGGAGGCATGTGTCAGTGCAACAGATGGCATCAGTAATAGTGACCTGCAAGGACCAGGGAGGTGATTCTCCCCCTGTCCTCAGCACTGCTGAGGCCACAACTCCAGTACTGTGTTCAGTTCTGGGCCTCATGGTGCAGACCTTGTTCCTAACATCCAATCTAAGTCTCCTCTCATTTCAAACCGTTGCCCCTCCGCCTCTCACTGCAGGCCTTTGCAAACAGTCCCTCTGCAGCCTTTTTGGGGGCCTCCTCCAGGTACTGGCAGGCTGCTCTAAGATCTCCCCAGAGCCTTCTCTTCTCCAGGCTGAACACCCCCAGCTGCCTCAGCCTGGCCTCACAGGAGAAGAGGAGGCTCAGGGGTGACCTCATTGCCCTTTACAACTACCTGAAAGGAGGTTGTAGCCAGGAAGGGGTTGGTCTCTTCTCCCAGGCAACCAGCACTAGAACAAGAGGACACAGTCTTAAGCTGTGCCAGGGGAGGTTTAGACTCGAGGTGAGGAGAAAGTTCTTCCCAGAGAGAGTCATTCGTCATTGGAATGTGCTGCCCAGGGAGGTGGTGGAGTCCCCATGCCTGGAGGTGTTCAAGAGGGGATTGGATGTGGCACTTGGTGCCATGGTCTAGTCATGAGGTCTGTGTGATAGGTTGGACTCGATCCTCGAGGTCCTTTCCAACCTAAGTTATACTGTGATACTGTGAGAGGTGCTCCAGCCCTCTCATCATTTTTGTGGCCTCCTCGGGACTCACTCCAATGAGGGGACACAGGAAAGGGGATGAGGACAAGATGAAGGGATGTGGGACCGTGAGATTCCTTTAGAGCCTAGGGTAGATGAGAAACCAAAGTGTATCCTGAGGGCTTGCTTCTGGCTTTCAAATGGAAAGAAGAGAATTCTCCTGAGTTGCAGAGCAATACATTTCACTACAAGCTGCCACACTTCTGCTGCTCTGGAGAGAGGAAATCCAAATGCTGGTGGTGTGCTCTTCCCTTCTGTGTGTTCAGAGAATCACAGAATCACCAAGGTTGGAAGAGACCTCAAAGATCATCAAGTCCAAGCTGTCACCACAGACCTCATGACTAAACCATGGCACCAACTGCCACATCCAATCCCCTCTTGAACACCTCCTGGGATGGGGACTCCACCACCTCCCCAGGCAGCCCACTCCAACGGCCAATCACTCTCTCTGTGTAGAACTTCCTCCTAACCTCCAGCCTAAACCTCCCCTGGCACAGCTTGAGACTGTGTCCTCTTGTTCTGTTGCTGGGTGCCTGGCAGAAGAGACCAACCCCCACCTGGCTACAACCACCTTTCAGATAGTTGTAGAGGGCAATGAGGTCTCCCCTGAGCCTCCTCTTCTCCAGGCTAAGCAACCCCAGCTCCCTCAGCCTCTCCTCACAGGGCTGTGCTCCAGACACCTCCCCAGCCTCCTTGCCCTTCTCTGGACACCTTCCAGCAGCTCAACCTCTTTCCTAAACTGAGGAGCCCAGAACTGGACACAGGACTCAAGGTGTGGCCTGAGCAGTGCAAATCAAGACATTCAGGGACCTTTCTGAATAGCTTATTCTGTTTCTCCTGTGGAGCAGCCCTGCAGAGAAGGCCTTGGGGGTGCTGGTGGGGGCGAAGCTGGACAGGAGCCAGCAATGGGCACTGGCAGCACAGAAGGCCAATCCCCTCTTGAACACCTCCAGGGATGGGGTCTCCACCACCTCCCTGGGCAGCCCATTCCAGTGGTTAACAACTCTCTCAGTGAAGAACTTCCTCCTCACCTCCAGCCTAAACTTCCCCTGGACAGAATCACCAAGGTTGGAAGAGACCTCAGAGATCATCAAGTCCTAATGTCCTGTTAGGATTGCTCATGCCTCTTTCTCTTGGAGCTTTTCTTTTCCTTCTGAGAGCATGCTATAACATAAAGTGCAGATGATTTCCAGTACTTGGATATCCATGGAGTTTGGGCAGGCTGCTTTCTCACCTTGTTTTTTCCCCCCCCCGGCCAGTTATCCCACTGATTTCTGAAACACCTCATTTATGAATTAGAATAAACCAGGTTGGAAGAGGTGATGCATCTCTTTGGGAGGGTGTTGATGGGTTTTCAAGCACTATTTCTCGTGTCAGCACAGTTCAGTCTCACTGTCCTGGCTTTCCCTCACTGGGTAGCATTTTTTGGGTGGAATTTGTCTCCAAGTGTATTGACTGATTTATTTCTTACAGGTAAAGAAGATCCTCTGCCCTTCTCCAGCTGTCACAGTTGAGTGCATCCTACTGAGCTTCCAGGCTTCTGTTGGGAGTCAGAGGTAACCTTTTGATTTGTGTTGTGGGGCTTTTTAGATGGTTTCACCTTCCCTGTAGGAATTCACTAAGTGAGCCAAGTGCTGTGCTGGGCTTCAGCCTCTCCAGTGTTGTGATGGGTGTGTGTAGTTTGGGTTGTCAGATCTGCAGTGCTACACCGGGAAGAGTGTAGTAATGATGCAGTGAATATTTCCACCTTGGGCAAGGCTGGGATTTCAAGGCTCAATTTCAAGGTTTGCAATATAAACTCTCCTGTGAAGGTGATGTTCTCTGTCACTTATCTCCTCCCTAGGCTTTGCCTGGTCTCTTGAGTACTGTGTTCAGATTTTCACACTAAGTGAAGGCCATTTGAAGAGGATATTGATTAGTTACTGCTGGGCAAACCAAAAGCAGCCATTGTGTTTGGCTGCTGAGATGAGAGAAGTGTGTTGTGTGTGTGGTATGAGAGTATGGGCTGGCATGGAGGGAGAGTGGGCCAGCTCAGCAGGAATTCAGCCTTGTTTATTTGAGCAGACTCGGGGAAAGTTTGTTTCTGTTGCAGCGGTGTCTGATGTTCTGTGCGCTCTCCAAACGCTTTGTGCCAGCGGCTCTGCAACTGCTGCTACCTGCCCAGCAACTGCTGCAGGCATTGCTGGCAATCAGCATCTGCCCTGAAGTGGTGAGGGACTTTTTAGGGTGTTGGGTAGTGATAGGACTAGGAGGAATGGATCCAAGCTAGAGGAGGGGAGAGAGAGATTAGATGTCAGTCTGGAGAAGAGAAGGCTCCCAAGGAGACCTTACTGTGGCCTTGCAGGATCTGCAGAGGGCTCCAAGAAAGCTGGGGAGGGACTTCTGAGGGTGTCAGGGAGGGATAGGACTGGGGGGGATGGAGCAAAACTAGAAGTGGGGAGATTGAGATTGGCTGTGAGGAAGAAGTTGTTCCCCAGGAGGGTGGTGAGAGCCTGGCACAGGTTGCCCAGGGAGGTGGTGGAAGCCTCCTGCCTGGAGGTGTTTGCAGCCAGGCTGGAGGTGGCTGTGAGCAACCTGCTGTGGTGTGAGGTATCCCTGCCCATGGCAGGGGGTTGGGACTGGCTGAGCCTTGAGCTCCCTTCCAGCCCTGACAGCTCTGTGACTCCATGATTCTAAATAACAAAAGATTACAATTTCCTGCCCACCCCTGGATGCTATTCTCTGATCCTCTCTCTAAAGAGACTTCTTTGTCAGTGTCAGTCCATGGTGTGTTTTACTTGATGCTACATCAACCACGCTGCTCACATTAGCCTGTGTCCTGGTTTCTCCTTCCTGGACTGTCCCTGAACTGTGTGATGTGGTTTGACTCACCTTGCTGTTACTAACTGCTGCAGGCTGTGGGCTCCTGGCCTGCATCAGGAAGAGTGTGGCCAGCAGGAGCAGGGAGGTCATTCTGCCCCTGGACACTGCACTGGTTAGGCCACACCTTGAGTCCTGTGTCCTGTTCTGGGCTCTTCAGTTTAGGAAGGAGGTTGACTTGCTGGAATGATTCCAGAGAAGGGCAACAAAGTTGGTGAGGGGCTTGGAGCACAGCCCTGTGAGGAGAGGCTGAGGGAGCTGGGGTTGCTTAGCCTGGAGAAGAGGAGGCTCAGGGGAGACCTTCTTGCTCTCTCCAACTCCATGAAGGTGGGGGTTGGTCTCTTCTCCCAGGCAGCCAGCAGCAGAACAAGAGGACACAGTCTCAGGCTGCCCCAGGGGAGGTTCAGGCTGGAGGTCAGGAGGAAGTTCTACACAGGGAGAGTGATTGCCCATTGGAATGTGCTGCCTGGGGAGGTGGTGGAGTCACCATCCCTGGAGGTGTTCAGGAGGAGACTTGATGGGGTGCTTGGTGCCATGGGTTAGTTGATTAGGTGGTGTTGGATGATAGGTTGGACTGGATGATCTTGAAGGTCTCTTCCAACCTGGTTTACTCTATTCTGTTCTCTGGGAGGTCATTGCTGGAAGGCTCCAGCATTGCACTGTAAACCAGGGTTAGCTAAGGACAGCCTCGAGGGAGCTAAGTATTGCCTTGGTGCTCTAGGTTTGTATCTTCCCTCCTGACATTGTCTGTGTGGTTTTCTGTTTGCAAAGCAGCACTTCTGGAGCACTCCTCTGCAGGCAAAGATCCTCAGTCACCAGGAAACAAAGCCAGGCTAAAAAAAGAAGCAGGGACCCTCTGAAAGATGAGCTCCATCTGAAGTTGCTCTGATGACAAAGCAGAGTTTAACCAAATATTTATTGTTGGAATGAGCCTGTAATTAGCAGTGTTGTACAGCTAAATGTGACTGCAGCTCTGACTGCAAATTGCTGCTGTCCCCTGGCTGTGGCTTGGGAAGTACAGGCTCTAACTGTGGGCTGCTTTTTAGTGGCCTAGGGAGGAATTTGACTACAAAGTTTTAAGAGCATAGTTCTTGTGTTTTTTTTAATAACCTTCTGCAGTGTGTGCTTAAAATGCACCAGGCCCTCTCTGACCACAGTGGAAAACTGGAGCAGCTTTTCATTTGCAGGGCTCCATTATCCTGTGCAGTGTGGGGTGGAAAATACATATTCTTACTGCAAGCTTTTCAATTCCTGCCAGGCAGGCTGTTGCATCCTGCATCCTCCTTCTGACAATCACCCCAAGAGAAGGATCTGCTGATAAAAATAGGCCCTGGGCTTTCACATGGAAAAGCAGTTTCAGGGCTTCCAGTTGCTGACAAAAGCCAAAGATGCATGAATAAAATGTTTCAGAGGGGGCTGAGTATGTCCTGCAGGCTCCTTTGAGTTGGAACATTGCAGTGTTGGAGGTGAAGCTGCTTCTTCCAGTTCAAGGGGTTTGGACTTGGGAGGCACTGCTTGTAAATTGATTATAGATATAGATAGATTAGATATATATCTGTACACACACATGTAGATTAGCTAACACACACACACACACACTCTAACTCTGTGCGTGTATATGTATAACTGTTTATTGATAATTAATGGATGAAATAACCCCTTGCTGTCTCCTCAGCTGACAGAAGCTGTTCTCCCCTCTGTTCAGCTCACTCCTTTTGAGGTTGTACTAAAATAATAGAATAGAATGAACCAGGTTGGAAAAGACCTCAGAGATCATCCAGTCCAACCTATCACCCAGCACCATCTAATCAACTAAACCATGGCACCAAGGGCCTCAGCCAGGCTCTTCCTAAACACCTCTAGGGATGGGGACTCCACCACCTCCCTGGACAGCACATTCCAGTGGCCAATCTCTCTTGCTGGGAAGAATTTCTTCCTAAGTTCCAGCCTAAACCTCCCCTGGCACAGCCTGAGACTGTGTCCTCTTGTTCTGCTGCTGGCTGCCTGGAAGAAGAGACCAACCCCCACATGGCTACAACCTCCCTTCAGGGAGTTGCAGAGAGCAAGAAGGTCTCCCCTGAGCCTCCTCTTCTCCAGGCTAAGCAACCCCAGCTCCCTCAGCCTCTCCTCACAGGGCTGTGCTCCAGACCCCTCCCCAGCCTCCTTGCCCTTCTCTGGACACCTTCAAGTCTCTCAATGTCCTCCTTGACCTGAGGAGCCCAGAACTGGACACAGGACTCAAGGTGTGGCCTAAGCAGTGCTGAGCACAGGGCACAAGGACTTCCCTGCTCCTGCTGGCCACACTCTTCCTGATGCAGGCCAGGATGCCCTTGGCCTTCTTGGCCCCCTGGGCACACTGCTGGCTCCTGTTCAGCTGCTGTCAAGCACTACCCCCAGGTCCCTCTCTGCCTGGCTGCTCTCAGCCACTCTGACCCCAGCCTGTAGCACTGCCTGGGGTTGTTGTGGCCAATGTGCAGAACCTGGCACTTGGATGTGTTCAATCTCATACCCTAGGACTCTGCCCATCTGTCCAGCCTGGCAAGGTCCCTCTGCAGAGCTCTCCTACCCTCTAACAGGGTGGGAGACATGTTCCAGCAACTCAATGTCTTTCCTAAGCTGAGGAGCCCAGAACTGGACACAGGACTCAAGGTGTGGCCTAAGCAGTGCTGAGCACAGGGCACAAGGACTTCCCTGCTCCTGCTGGCCACACTGTTCCACTGTTCATTTAAAAAGACCTGGTGAAGCAGCAAGCCTGTATGGCACTGATCTCCCAGAGGCCTGGATCCTTTTCCTTGCAGGGCTTCTTTGGCACTTTTCCTGGTGGGCTGTTGCATTATTGCAGCAGGACTCTGAAGCAAATCTGACATCCAGAGGAAAAGAGGAGGAGGGAAACCCCAAGCCAGAGCTCATAGAATGTCATAACATAAACTTCATCCTTGTGTCCATGTTTGATGTTAAAGCTGCTTGGGCTCCTCTGTAGCCTCCACTTCTGTCCTGCAGTGCTTTTGACAAGCAGTGAGCACACAGTGGTCACAGCAGCTGCTCTGATCGGGGCTGGGATTGCTGCTCCTCTTGCTTTACAAACCACACTTGGGAGTGCTTTTAGTATTAAACCTCTTTTAGGTCTCTAATTGTCTCCTGTTAATTAACTTAAGCTGCTGGGTATTTGGGCTCACTTTTCACTGTGTGCTTCTTCTCCTCTTTGTGTGCTTGAGGCAGACATAGAAAGAAATTAATGTTTAATGACATCTGGGCACTTACAGATTTATTTCTCCTCCTCTCAGCTATTCAGCAGGGGGAATGGAAACAAACTAGAAATGGGTAGGTTCAGATTGGCTGTGAGGAAGAAGTTGTTCCCCAGGAGGGTGGTGAGAGCCTGGCACAGGTTGCCCAGGGAGGTGGTGGAAGCCTCCTGCCTGGAGGTGTTTGCAGCCAGGCTGGATGTGGCTGTGAGCAACCTGCTGTGGTGTGAGGTGTCCCTGCCCATGGCAGGGGGTTGGAGCTGGCTGAGCCTTGAGCTCCCTTCCAGCCCTGACAGCTCTGTGATTCTCTGTTTGCTTACAACAGGAGAGCATTGCAACTTTGCCAAACTCACTGAAGTGTTTGCTTTCAGAAGGGTAAGACCTGCTTCTGAAGACTCATAGTATCATAGTACCATAGTATCAGTCAGGGTTGGAAGGGACCACAAGGATCATCCAGTCCCAACCCCCCTGCCATGGGCAGGGACACCCCACACTAGGTCAGGCTGCCCAGAGCCTCATCCAGCCTGGCCTTACACACCTCCAGGGACAGGGCCCCAACCACCTCCCTGCACAACCCATTCCAGGGCTTCACCACTCTCATGGGGAAGAACTTCCTCCTCCCCTCCAGCCTCAATCTCCCCACCTCCAGCTTCATTCCATTCCCCCTAGTCCTATCACTGCCTGAGATCCTGAGCAGTCCCTCCCCAGCCTTCCTGGAGCCCCCTGCAGATCCTGCAAGGCCACAATGAGGTCACCTCAGAGCCTTCTCTTCTCCAGACTGAACAGCCCCAACTCCTTCAGTCTGTCCTCCCAGCAGAGCAGCTCCAGCCCTCTGCTCCTCCTCCTGGCCCTGCTCTGGACACCTTCCAGCACCTCCAGATCCCTCTTGCAATAGGGGCTCCAGAACTGGAGGCAGGACTCCAGGTGGGGTCTCCCCAGAGCTGAGCAGAGGGGGAGAATCACCTCCCTTGCCCTGCTGGCCACACTTCTCCTGCTGCAGCCCAGGCTCTGGTTGGCTTTCTGGGCTGCAAGTGCACACTGAGAGCTCCTGGTGAGCTTCTCCTCCCCCAGCACCCCTAAGGCTCTCTCCTCAGGGCTGCTTTCCAGCCAGTCCCTGCCCAGCCTGCATTTGTGCCTGGGATTGCCTCCACCCAGCTGCAGGACCCTGCCCTTGCTCTTGTTGAACCTCCTGAGGTTGGCTTGTGCCCACCTCTGCAGCCTGTCCAGCTCCCTCTGGATGGATCCCTTCCCTCCATATCATATCTGGGGGTTCAGCCTGCATCTCCTGATTCAGTTCAGCAGAAAAGCTGAAGTGTGGCACAGTGAAACCTCACTTTGTTGTCATTGCCAGAGCTGAATTTAGTCCCAGGGTGGTTTCAGAGCAGTGAGTGACTGCAGGGGGAGAGTCCCAGTGTCATCTATTCAAATGATCATGTTTTAAGGAATGCTGTAGAACAAATGTGAGTGGAGATTCTGTCTTTGGAAGAGCTGATGGGTCTGAAGACAGAAACTTCCCCTGCTCCCCCCCCAGCACACTTGTTTAAGCACATTTGGTAGAGGATCCCTCACTCTGCCTGTTACTTCTGTCCTCACAGCACTGCAAACTCAGTGCTGACAAAACACTTGCAGTCCTAACTCGGGCCCAGGTGCTCCACATGAGACCCTTCTTGCTGGGGAGAAGTTTTGTGCCATTTTAGCTCCCATATGGAAGGATGCTGCTGGCAGCAGCATCCTTTCTTGTCTCCAGGATACATGATGGCTTTCTGGTGCCTGTGTTTCAGGCAGCAGAATAAAGCTTTGCAGAAATAAGAGAGCATGGGCTGCAGTGTGCTTTGCTGTGCTGTCAAAGGGGTTGGACACTCTATCTTGAGGAGTTGTGAGAGTTGGAGTACTGGGCTAAGAGGGGGAAGTGTTTTATAGTTCAACAAGGACAAGTGTAGAGTCCTGCATCTGGGGAGGAGGAACTCCCTGCACCAGTATGGACTTGGGGTTGTCCTACTGAAAGCAGCCCCATGGGGAAGGGCCTCACAGTCCAGGTCAGCAAGTTCTGCACGGGACAGCAATGTGCCCATGTAGCCAAGAGGGCAAATGGTCCCCTGCTGAGACCACATCTGGACTATTGTGTCCAGTTCTGGGTTCCCCAGTGCAAGAGGGGCAGGGGTCTACTGCAAAGAGTGGTGCTGGCTGCCTGGGAGAAGAGACCAACCCCCACCTGGCTACAACCTCCCTGCAGGGAGTTGGAGAGAGCAAGAAGGTCTCCCCTGAGCCTCCTCTTCTCCAGGCTAAGCAACCCCAGCTCCCTCAGCCTCTCCTCACAGGGCTGTGCTCCAGACCCCTCCCCAGCCTCCTTGCCCTCCACCAGTGTGTTGGAGGCAGTCACCTCCAAGCCTGTCTGTGCTGTGTGTGGCTGTGGGACAGTGCTGCGCTGTGATGGCACTGATCTGCTTCAGGTCTGGAAAGTACCTCCTGGTTTGTGGAGTCAGGACACTTCCAGCTAGAGCAGGCTGCTCAGGACCCCATCAAGTTTGACCTTGAGTTGTCTCCAGGGATGGAGCCTTCACCAGCTGACTGGGCAGCCTGTGCCAGTGTTTCACCACCCTCCTTGTGAAGAACTTCCTCCCAAAGACCAACCAAATTTCCCCTGCTCCAGTTTCAAACCCTTGCCCCTTGTCAGTACAAGGTCTTCTCAGAGTCCCTCCCCAGCTCTCCTGGAACCCCTTCAGGTACTGGAAGCCTGCTCTAAGGTCTCCTGGAGCCTTCTCCAGGCTCAACAGCCCAAATTCTCTCAGCCTGTCCTCATAGTATCATAGTATCAGTCAGGGTTGGAAGGGACCACAAGGATCATCCAGTTCCAACCCCCCTGCCATGGGCAGGGACACCCCACACTAGATCAGCCTGGCCACAGCCTCATCCAGCCTGGCCTTAAACACCTCCAGGGACAGGGCCCCAACCACCTCCCTGCACAACCCATTCCAGGGCTTCACCACTCTCATGGGGGAAGGTTCTGCAACCCTCTGACCATCTTTGTGGCCTCCTCTGGGCTCTCTCCAGCAGGTCCATGTCCTTCATGTGTTGAGTGTCCCAAAGCTGGACACAGCACCTCAGGTGAGGTCTCAGCAGAGCAGAGGGGCAGAATCCCCTCCCTCCATGTGCTGGCCACCCTGCTTTGGATGCAGCCCAGATGACTCAGCTGAGGCTAATTTTGTAACCCAGATGCAAACATTTTGGGTCTGGGCAGTTAAGTCTCTTTCCCCAGATGCCTTCAGCTCCACTGTTATTATCTGATGGCTCCAGAGTGTAATTGGTACTTGGGTAATTGAGTGGAAATTCTCTTAGTGAAGTTCCTTGGTGTTGCAGAGACTTCAGAGCAACCTTCTGAGGTGGCAGAACCATGCTGGGTTGGTTTCTGCACCGAGCCAAAGTTGGAAGGTTTTGCAGTGTATGCTTTTGGAAAATGAAAGAGAAACAGCATCATGAAATAGCAGCTCTGACATCTGTCACAACAAAGCTTCATGGCTGCTCAGTATTCCTTCTGGAAGAGCAAGATGCTGCTCTGTTGGGAGCTCCACCTCTAGAGCTCTAGCTGCTTGCTGCTGTTAAGGTATGGGCAGTTAGTTTTGTGATGGAAGACCCAGCAGGGTTTGCCACCACACCTTTGCAAGCATCAATTTTGAGTCATTTCTGCTCTTCAGCAGCAGAAAGGAAAATTCCAGAGATCTGTGAGGGGAGTTTCACAGAGTACTCTTAGTGTGAAAGGATCTGCAAGCTCTGGTGGCATGGAGGGAAATATGTGCTGCTGTGTAGGAGTGGATTGGAGCTGCAGACACTTGAGACATTTCTGAACCATGATTCACAACTTCTTTGTTTGATTTGGTGAGCTTAGAGTGTGGCTTCTGATCATGTGCAGCTTGGAGAATCACAGAGTTGTTTTGGTTGGAAAAGACCTTCCACATCATCCAGGCCTACCCTTCTCTAGCTCCACCAAGGCTGGTGCTAACCCGTGGCCCTCAGCACCACAGCTCTGCCTCTTTGGAATGCCTCCAGGGATGGGGGTTCAGCCCCCTCCCTGGGGATCCTGTTCCAGTCTTTGAGAGCCCTTTCAGGGAAGCAATTTTTCCTGATCTCCAACCTAAGCCTCCCCTGGCAAAACTCCAGGCCATTTCCTCTCCTATCACCTGAGGCTAGGGAGCAGAGCTCAACCCCCACCTCACTGCAACCTCCTCTCAGGGAGCTGTAGAGAGCAATGAGATCTCCCTCAGCCTCCTTTTCTCCACACTCAACACCCTCAGCTCCCTCAGCTGCTCCTCCCCAGCCCTGTTCTCCAGACCCTTCCCCAGCTTGGCTGTCCTTCTCTGGACCTGCTCCAGTCTCACAGTATAACTAAGGTTGGAAGAAACCTCGAGGATCATCCAGTCCAAGCTGTCACCACAGACCTCATGACTAGACCATGGCACCAAGTGCCACATCCAATCCCCTTTTGAACACCTCCAGGGATGGGGACTCCACCACCTCCCTGGGCAGCACATTCCAATGGCTAACTACTCTCTCTGGGAAGAACTTTCTCCTCACCTCCATCCTAAACTTCCCCTGGCGCAGCTTCAGACTGTGTCCTCTTGTTCTGCTGCTGGTTGCCTGGGAGAAGAGACCAACCCCTTCCTGGCTACAACCACCTTTCAGGTAGTTGTAGAGGGCAATGTCCTTCTTGCAGTGAGGGACCCAAAACTGAACCCAGTACACAGGATGTGGCCTCACCAGTGCTTGGTACAGGGGCACCATCACTTCCTCACTGGTCACACTATTGATCTTGGTCTAGGCCAGGCTGCTGCTGGGCTTCTTGGCCACCACAGCACTGCTGGCTCACCTTCAGCTGCTGTTGACCAGCACCTCCAGGTCCTTTTCTGCTGGGCAGTTCCCAGCCACTCTGCCTCAAGCCTGCAGTGTTCATGGGGTTGCTGTGACCCAAGGGCAGCACCCAGCGCTTGGCCTTGCTGAAGCTCATACAGCTGACTTCAGTCCATTGAGGCAACCTGCCCAGGTCCCTCTGCAGAGCCTCCCTGCCCTCCAGCAGATCTCTCCCACCCAGCTTAGTGCAAAGGTCTGAGCAGCAAATGTGGCCACTAGCTAGGCTGTAATTTTATCTTCTTCAGTCCCAAATGTGAGCTCATTCCAGTTGTGATCAGAGTGGGCAGCTCTGTGTGCATGGATCATTCAAGGACAGTGCTTTCCATCATTGATTCCATCAGGGACCCTTACAAGAGGAGTGTGCTTGCAGACATGGCTGTGAAGGTGGAGGCTGAGGAGCTGTAGGGTTGTTGGTTGAAGGTTGTTAAGCATCTGAGGCTTGGCCTCCAGTTTCAGCAGCAGATGTGCTGGTTTGAGTGGTTTCTTTTCCCTCCATTTCAGTTTATCCTCTAAAGGTTTGGTTCCTCAGATTTTCTCTCCCCTTTGCCCTTTCAGTTCTAAGCAAGCCTTTTGGAACCTCTTCTCCCCAGTTCGTTTCCTTCTCTTGCCTTTCTGGTTTTTGAGCTCTGGAGTAAACAGCAGTGGTGTTTGCAGAGCCCTGTGCCACTGAGGCATGGGGCATGGCTTTGGCTTTGCATTTGTGACGAGTTGAGAGTGGTCTGATGAGGAGACTGAGGAGCAGGCCTGATGAGAAGAGGCTCAGGGAGTTGGGATTGATTAGTCTGGAGAAGAGGAGGCTGAGAGGAGTCCTCATTGATCTCTACAACTCCTGACAGGAGGTTGCAGTGAGCGCAGGGTCTGTCTAGTCTCCCTCCTAACAAGTGATAAGAGGGAGAGGAAAAGGCCTCAAGTTGCAGCAGAGGAGGTTTAGGCTGGGCATCTCTCTACAGCTATGTGAAAGGAGGTTGGAGTGGCCTGAAATTGTGCCAGGGGAGGGTTAGGTTGGAGGTTAGGAAGAAGTTCTTTGCTGCAGGAGTGGTCAGGGACTGAAACAGGCTGCCCAGGGAGGTGGTGGAGTCCCCATCCCTGGAGTTGTTCAAGAGACCTGTGGCCATGGCACTTGGGAACATGGTCTAGCAGCCATGGAGGGGCTGGGCAGAAGGTTGGACTGCTGATGGTCTTGGAGGCTTTTCCAGTGGTACTGATTGTCTGGTGGTGCTGTGCTGCACAGGTGTGCAAACCCTGTGGCTTCTGCTGTGAGCAGTGAACTGTTACCTGCCCCACAGCTGGGGGGTTAAATGCTGCCCTGCTTCGGCAGTGTGGGGCTCACAGGCAGGGCTTCAGCTCTGCTTGAGGCCTGGCTGTTTTGTTGTTCTGCTGCCGTTCTCCAGCCCCCCTCGTGGATCTGAGTGCACACCCTCTGAGGGGCTGAGCAGGGAGATCCAATTCTGCTGCAAGTTCTTAGCTTGCTGCTGCACAGGGAGGAGAGATGGCAGGGGAGAACTCCCTGCTGCCTGTGGGGTGCAGGAGCAAGTGCCTGGGGTCTGACTCCTGCTACCGCTTCTGATGGTTGTGCTAAAGGGGGCATAACTTTGGGGTGAAAAGGAGGAATCTGACTTGCTCTTTACTTTTTCTCTCTTTTCCCCCCACCCCTTTCTCTCCTTTCTCTTAATTTTACCATTTCTCCCCCTTTTGCCTTGCTGCCCCCCTTTTCCCCCTTTCCCCCCCATTGCTGCCCCCCTTTTCCCCCTTTCCCCGCCTTGCTGCCCCCCTTTTCCCCCCTTTCCCCCCCATTGCTGCCCCCTTTTCCCCCTTTCCCTGCCTTGCTGCCCCCTTTTTTCCCCTTTCCCCCCCCATTGCTGCCCCCTTTTTCCCCTTTCCCCCCCATTGCTGCCCCCTTTTCCCCCTTCCCCCCCCATTGCTGCCCCCTTTTCCCCCTTTCCCCCCCTTGCTGCCCCCTTTTCCCCCTTCCCCCCCCATTGCTGCCCCCCTTTTCCCCCTTCCCCCCCATTGCTGCCCCCCTTTTCCCCCTTTCCCCCCCATTGCTGCCCCCTTTTCCCCCTTTCCCCCCCATTGCTGCCCCCCTTTTCCCCCTTTCCCCCCCATTGCTGCCCCCCTTTTCCCCCTTTCCCCCCCCATTGCTGCCCCCTTTTCCCCCCTTTCCCCTCATTGCTGCCCCCTTTTCCCCCTTTTCCCCCCCCCGCTGCCCCTCCTTTCCCCCCCTTGCTGCCCCCTTTTCCCCCCTTTCCCCCCCCATTGCTGCCCCCTTTTCCCCCTTTCCCCCCCCCTTGCTGCCCCCTTTTCCCCCCTTTCCCCCCCTTGCTGCCCCCTTTTACCCTTTCCCCCCCCTTGCTGCCCCCCTTTCCCTGTATTGCTCTTTCTTGTTTGGTTATTTGTTGGTTCTGGTTGTTTGGGGCTTTTTATGTTGTTTCCCCTCCCCTTGCTCTTTCTTGTCTTTTGCCTTTGCCTGTGTGGTTGTTTCCACTCCAAAATCAGGCAGCTCTTCTCCTCTGCAGCCCTGTTGCACCCTGCTGGGATAAGCTGTACCTACAACACCTCTGGGCCAGACGCTGCTGGCCTGTCTGCTGGGCTTTGTGCCCCTTTGGCTACGTCAGGGGGCAAATGATGACATTCAGAGGTATGGCTGGCAGCTAGCTCCTGAATGGCATAAAGCAGAAGTGAGCAGAGGCCTCAGTGTGACACCAGTGGCTCTGCACTGTTGTGGCTTTGTGCTCACAAGACATTTGAGTCAGCTTAGCAATGTCTGGCCAGTGAGATGCTGCTTTGTTTCCTGTGGATGGTTGCATTTCCTCCTCTTCTCCAGGGCATTTTTGAGATGTTTAGCTGGGTCTGTAAAGCTAAAATATTTCTGAAGCATCTTTCTGTGCTGCCTGTTGACTGAGTGTGTAAGAAATCCAGCAGTGGCACAGACTGTTAGAGGTTGGAAGGCTGAGTCACCCCCCCTGCTAAAAGCAGCATCACCCAGGGCAGTCTGCACAGGAATGCATCCAGGTGGGGCTGGGAAGGCTCCAGAGCAGGAGACTCCACAACCTCTCTGGGCAGCCTGCTCCAGGGCTCAGCAGCCTCACTGTAAAGAAATTTCTCCTCCTGTTGAGCTGAAACCTTCTCTGTTCCAGTTTGTCTCCACTGTTCCTTGGCTTATTGCTGTGCACCACCCAAAAGAGCTTGGCCCCCTCCACTTGCCCCCCAGCCCTCAGCTATTGATAGGCATTGATCAGATCCCTCTCAGCCTTCTCCAGACTAATCAGACCCAGGGCTCTCAGCCTCTCTCCACAGAGGAGATGCTCAAGGCCCCTAAGCATCCTCCTGGCTCTCCCATGGACTCTCTCCAGCAGGTCTCTGTCTCTCTGGAACTGGGGAGCCCAGAACAGGACACAGGATTGCAGCTGTGGTCTCAGCAGGGCAGAGCAGAGGGGGAGAACAACCTCCCCAGCCCTGCTGGCCACACTCTTCTTGCTGCCCCCCAGTGTAATTAACACCCCAGTATCAATTAACAGAATGAATCTCTTCTGATCATGGCAGACTGTCACTGCCTGCATTAGGAGCACTTTTAAACTGTCTGACTTGGTTAGCAAAGTTCTGTCTGTGAGAGTGTTAGTGACTTTCTGAAACCATTGGGGGAGGGTTAGGTTGGAGATGAGGACAAATTTCTTTGCTGCCAGAGTGGTCAGGGACTGGCACAGGCTGCCCAGGGAGGTGGTGGAGTCCCCATGCCTGGAGGTGTTCAAGAAAGGCTTGGATGTGGCACTTGGAGCCATGGTTTAGTTGTCAGGAGGTGTTAGGGATTAGGTTGGACTTCATGATCTCTGAGGTCTTTTCCAATCTGGTTGATTCTGTGAGTCTGTGAGTGAGAGTGGTCAGGGGCTGGCACAGGCTGCCCAGGGAGGTGGTGGAGTCCCCATGCCTGGAGGGGGTCAAGAAACCTGTGGCCATGGCACTCAGGGCCATGGTGGGGTTGGGTTGCTGGTTGGTCTGGATGATCTCAGAGGGCTTTTCCAACCCAAAGCACGCTGTGATTCTGTGGGTGCTTCTGTCCTGAGGAGATGCCAGGCTGGGTTTTAAACACTGTGAGGCACAGCAGTTAGTCTTACAGAGGTCATGGATCCCCTGGCTGGGAGGCAGAAGGTCATGGTGCCAGTGTCAGCTGAGGATTCTGATTCACTTGAGCAAGCCTTTTCCCCTCTGAAATGCTTTGCCCTTTTACCTGCTCTTTTGCTTCCAGAATGGTTAATGCTGCTGGTGAAACAGACTTGTAGGCTGTCATCTGCTGCTAGGCAGATCTTGCTGCTGTACAAACTCACCATGTGGTGACTTTTGTTCCAAAGCCCATCTCAAATGCTTTGCTTTGTCCTCTATGAGCTTTTAAGTTCACCCAGCTGAAGATATCTTACTTAGCAGCTGACACCTCTGACAGCTTGTCCTGAGTCAAAGGTCTGGTTTGCCTTCTCCTGCAAAGAGGAGAAGATGAGCACCAGCAGAAGTGAGGGGAAACCCAGGCATGGTGGTTACCTTAGTAACACTTCAGCCCTTTGCTGGCTGTTGTTCAGCATGTGGAGGACTGAACTCTGTTAATCCTGAATGAGGTGGTGGAGTCCCCATCCCTGGAGGTGTTCATAAAGGGATTGGATGTGACACTTGGAGCCATGGTTTACAGCATAAACAGTCTCACAGTATAACTAAGGTTGGAAAGGACCTCGAGGATCATCGAGTCCAACCTATCAACACAGACCCCATGACCAGACCATGGCACCAAGTGCCACATCCAGTCCCCTCTTGAACACCTCCAGGGATGGGGACTCCACCACCTCCCTGGGCAGCCTGTTCCAAACAGTAGTATCATAGAATCAGTCAGGGTTGGAAGGGACCACAAGGAGCATCCAGTCCCAACCCCCCTGCCATGGGCAGGGACACCCCACACTAGATCAGGCTGCCCACAGCCTCATCCAGCCTGGCCTTAAACACCTCCAGGGACAGGGCCCCAACCACCTCCCTGCACAACCCATTCCAGGGCTTCACCACTCCCATGGGGAAGAACTTCCTCCTCCCCTCCAGCCTCAATCTCCCCACCTCCAGCTTCATTCCATTCCCCCTAGTCCTATCACTGCCTGAGATCCTGAGCAGTCCCTCCCCAGCCTTCTTGTAGCCCCCTGCAGATCCTGGAAGGCCACAATGAGGTCACCTCAGAGCTTTCTCTTCTCCAGACTGAACAACCCCAACTCCTTCAGTCTGTCCTCACAGCAGAGCAGCTCCAGCCCTCTGCTCATCCTCGGGGGCCCTTCTCTGGACACCTTCCAGCACCTCCAGATCCCTCTTGCAATAGGGGCTCCAGAACTGGAGGCAGTACTCCAGGTGGGGTCTCCCCAGAGCTGAGCAGAGGGGGAGAATCACCTCCCTTGCCCTGCTGGCCACACTTCTCCTGCTGCAGCCCAGGCTCTGGTTGGCTTTCTGGGCTGCAAGTGCACACTGAGAGCTCCTGGTGAGCTTCTCCTCCCCCAGCACCCCCCAAGGCTCTCTCCTCAGGGCTGCTTTCCAGCCAGTCCCTGCCCAGCCTGCATTTGTGCCTGGGATTGCCTCGAGGTGCTGGGTGACAGGTTGGGCTTGATGATCTCTGAGGTCTTTTCCAACCTTACTGATCCTCTGCAATGACAGCTGCAGGCTGCTGCTTTGGAGCCTTGTGAAGGACAGGCAGCAGAAGAAACTTCTTCCCTGAGAGTTACCAAAACACTGCAACAGGCTGCCCAGAGAGGAGGTTGAATCCCCAGCCCTGGAGGTGTTTCAGAGGGGCAGAGAGGTGGTGCTGAGGGCCAGGGCTTAGCAGCAGGCTTGGTAGAGTTGGAGGATGCTTGGACTGGATGGTCTGAAAGGTCTTTCCCAGCTGCAGTGATTCTCTCATTCTGAGATTGGTTTTCAAGCCTGCATCAAAAGCAGTTAAGAATACCTCCTTCACATGTTCCCCAACAAGATCTTTGGAGTTGGTGCTTAGCTGCCCTTGTGTTGTACCTTCATGAGGACTCTTCTGAAGTCCCTGTGCTAGCACTTGCTAGCAGCACTCCCAGGGCATTCTATTTTATCAGCAGAAGATGGCCATGCTGTGATGATGGAGCACAGGGAGTGCCCGGATTTGATTCCCTGACCCACAGACTTTGCTTTTGTGCATGCCAGCTCTCTGTTGCTTTCTGCAAGCACCAGCAGCTGTCCATCCACCTGTGTGTGTCCTGTGAGTTGATTAATAGCTGTGCCAACAGAACCTTTGTAGCAAACTCCCCTCCTCCTGGTTTAACTGAGGGCATGCCACCACCCAAGCACAAACCCAGGAGAGAACCTGCTGGTAGAGCATTCATCAGGGCAGGCCCAGCAGTAACCAGGGCAGTCCTTGCCCAAACACAGAATCCTACAATGGCTTAGGTTGGAAGGGACCTTAAAGATTTTCTAGTTCCAACCCCCTGCCACGGGCAGGGACACCTCCCACCAGCACAGGCTGCTCAGGGCCTCATCCAGCCTGGCCTTGAACACCTCCAGGCAGGAGGCAGCCACAGCCTCCCTGGGCAGCCTGTGTCAGTGTCTCACCATCCTCATTCTATAGAGTTTCTTCCTCATCCCCAGTCTAAGTTTAACCCACCAATATGTCTTGAGCAGGTGGCAGAGTCAGACTCTGCCAGTGTTAGACTGCAGACCAGGTGCCAGTGTTAGCCTCCAGACCTTGCCCTGGTGGTTGTCATCTGACTTGTTAAGAAAACACAGCATATGCTTGGTGGAATGAAGCTGTGTGCCAGGCAGGGAGTCACAGTCTCACAGTATTGCCAAGGTTGGAAGAGACCCCAAAGATCATCAAGTCCAAGCTGTCACCACAGACCTCATGACTAAACCATGGCACCAAGTGCCACATCCAATCCCCTCTGGAACACCTCCAGGGATGGGGACTCCACCACCTCCCTGGGCAGCACATCCCAATGATGAATGACTCTCTCTGGGAAGAACTTTCTCCTCACCTCCAGCCTAAACCTCCCCTGGCACAGCTTGAGACTGTGTCCTCTTGTTCTGCTGCTGGCTGTCTGGCAGAAGAGACCAACCCCCACCTGGCTACAACCTCCCTGCAGGGAGCTGGAGAGAGCAAGAAGGTCTCCCCTGAGCCTCCTCTTCTCCAGGCTAAGCAACCCCAGCTCCCTCAGCCTCTCCTCACAGGGCTGTGCCCCAGACCCCTCCCCAGCCTCCTTGTCCTTCTCTGGACACCTTCAAGTTACCTCAGCTGCCTTTGGATGTGGAAGCTGTGCTGGTTGTTCTTCTCTGACCTCCAGCACGTGGGAAAGAAGATAGTTCCTAAGCAAAGGGAAAAGGAAATTGTCTCATATTTATTAAATCCTTTTCCTCTCAGGAAGTATGCAGCAGGATTACATGCTTGGCAGGCAGGAGGACATAGTTTGGCACACACTTCCCTCTTTGTAACCTCAACAGTCTGCCAGCATTGCAGGCACCACTAGCAGCAGTCTGAGCCCCAGACAGTTTTGATTACAAATCCCAGAGCCTGCCGTGGGGGAGAAGGCTGCAGGAGGATTGGTACTGCTTGGGCTGCTGGGCTCCCTCTCCTTCCTGGGAAAGGAGGGTTAAGGAATGGCTGGGCAAGGCCAGAGGAGGCTTGTGCTGGTAGAGAGCTCTCCCTGCATCCTACTTAAACACACTGTGAGTATTGCTTGCAGCTGAGGCTGTTCCAGGCTCGTTATGGTGGAACCAGTGGTCTGCAATCTAATTGTATCTGAAAGATCATCTATGAAGCCTTGTCGGGGAGCAGCTCCCAGGAGTGCAGATGGCATTGCCCATGCAGGCATCCCAGGCACTCTGTGTGCCCTGCCCTGCCCTGCCCTGCCCCCCTCATTGCTGCTTCCACTTCACAGAATCACCAAGGCTGGAAGAGACCTCAAAGATCATCAAGTCCAAGCTGTCACCACAGACCTCATGACTAAACCATGGCACCAAGTGCCACATCCAATCCCCTCTGCAACACCTCCAGGGATGGGGACTCCACCACCTCCCTGGGCAGCACATTCCAATGGCTAACAACTCTCTCTGGGAAGAACTTTCTCCTCACCTCCAGCCTGTGGTTAAAGCTTCTGTCAAGTTCCTCTGGGCCCACCTGGGCTTTAGTCCTCAGTGATCAGAACTGCGTTGGAAACTGTGCCAATGGCTTCTCCATTTGCACAGGAACAGGGGCAAATCCTCTTGAGCCTGCTTAGGACAGGGAGAGAAGGCTCCAGGGAGACCTCAGAGCAGCCTTCCAGTACCTGAAGGGCTCCAGGAGAGCTGGGGAAGGACTTGTGACAAGGGCTGGGAGTGCCAGGACAAGGGACAATGGCTTTGAGCTGGGAGAGGAGAGACAGACTGGAGATGAGGAAGGAATTCTTTCTAGTGAGGGTGGTGAGACTCTGGCACAGGTTGCCCAGGGAGGCTGTGGCTGCCTCCTGCCTGGAGGTGTTCAAGGCCAGGCTGGATGAGGCCCTGAGCAGCCTGGGCTGGTGGGAGGTGTCCCTGCCCATGGCAGGGGCTGGGGCTGGATGATCTTTCAGGTCACTTCCATCCCAAACCACTCTCTGGGCACAAGCTCCTGCTGGGGAGATTTGGACTGGATGCCAGGAGTTTTTTTTTTCACTCTTCAAACTATGAACCCTTGGAACAAGCTCCCAGGGTCGCTGGTTGGTTGTCCTGCACTAGATAGCTTCAAGGCTCAGCTTGAAGAGGCTGCTGGGGCAGCTCATTCCAGCTCTAGTCTTACTCAGGAAGGTTGGGCTGGGTGGTCCTTCAGGTTAATCCAAGCAAATACTCCCTGAATCCTGAGCTCTGTGAATGGTTCTGTGTGTTCTGCTCAGGCCCCAGGTGCCAGTGATGACCAAGCTCTTGAGCTGGCTTAGATATTGCAAATGATACCAAACTGATAAAGTGTGAGGAGAGACACTTGGCATGGGAAAGAGCTAGAGGGCAAGGGTTTGGCTTTTGAGAGCAGCCCCTTTCCTTGAAGCTTGTTTCTTCCCTAAACTCCATACTGCTCCTGTGTTCAGTGAGGGTTAAGGAGGTGCAAGTGCAGCGGTCCCGGGGCCAGTCCCCATCGGCTCCACAGCCAAAATGGCTGAGAGCTGCCGAACAAAGGGACCTGGGGGTGCTGATTGACAGCTGCCTGAACATGGGCCAGCAGTGTGCCCAGGGGGCCAAGAAGGCCAAGGGCATCCTGGCCTGCATCAGGAAGAGTGTGGCCAGCAGGAGCAGGGAAGTCCTTCTGCCCTGTGCTCAGCACTGCTTAGGCCACCCCTTGAGTCCTGTGTCCAGTTCTGGGCTCCTCAGGTCAAGAAGGACATTGAGAGACTTGAAGGTGTCCAGAGAAGGGCAAGGAGGCTGGGGAGGGGTCTGGAGCACAGCCCTGTGAGGAGAGGCTGAGGGAGCTGGGGTTGCTTAGCCTGCAGAAGAGGAGGCTCAGGGGAGACCTTCTTGCTCTCTGCAACTCCCTGCAGGGAGGTTGTAGCCAGGTGGGGGTTGGTCTCTTCTCCCAGGCAGCCAGCAGCAGAACAAGAGGACACAGTCTCAAGCTGTGCCAGGGGAGGTTTAGGCTGGAGGTGAGGAGAAAGTTCTTCCCAGAGAGAGTTGTTAGACACTGGAATGTGCTGCCCAGGGAGGTGGTGGAGTCCCCATCCCTGGAGGTGTTCAAGAGGGGATTGGATGTGGCACTTGGAGCCACGGTTTAGTCATGAGGTCTGTGGTGACAGCTTGGACTTGATGATCTTTGAGGTCTTTTCCAACCTTGATGATTCTGTCATTCTGTGAGAAGGAGCCTCCACAGCCTCTCTGGGCAGCCTGTGCTGCTTCCTGGAGGTATCACAGCAGTGGATTTCTCTGGCAGGCAGACACCTGGATGGTGTTCCTGAAGGGAAGTAGCAGTGCTGCTTACTTAAGGCACAAAAGCAGCTCTGAAGTTGGAGTTGCCATTGGCAGTGGTGTCTGCCTAGGCAGTGATTCTGACTCAGCTGCACAGCTCTGGGTGACTGACAGGCCTGTGGAGAAGAGAACCACAGAATGCATCAGTAGGAAGGGGCCCTCCAAGGTCATCTTGTCCAACCTCCCTACACACAGCAGGGATGTCTCCATCTACAGCAGGTTTGATCTTGAATGTCCCCAGGGATGAGGCCTCCACCCCCTCCCTGGGCAGCCTGTGCCAGTGTCTCCCCAGCCTCCCTGTGCAGAACTTCCTCCTGATGTCCAACCTAACTCTGCCCTGCTCCAGTTCCAAACCATTAACCCTTGGCCTATCCCCACAGCCCCTTCTGAACAGTCCCTCCCCAGCTGCCTGCTGCTCCCCTGCAGTTATTGAGATGCAGCTCTGAGGTCTGCCTGGAGCCTTCTCTTCTCCAGGCTGAACAGCCCCAGCTCTCCCAGCCTGTGCCCACAGGGGAGGTTCTGCAGCCCTCTGAGCACCTTTATGGTCACCTCTGGACCTTCTCCAGCAGGTCCATGTCCTTCTTGTGTTGAGGGCCCCAGAGCAGGACACAGCCCTGCAGGTGAGGTCTCACAGAGCAGAGGGGCAGGATCCCCTCTTTCCATCTGCTGCCTGTGCTGCTGTTGATGCCCTTGGCCTTCTGTGTTGCCAGTGCCCATTGCTGGCTCATGTCTACTATCTCATCCACTGGCACCTTCCTGTCCTTCTCTGCAGGGCTGCTCTCAATCTCCTCAGCCCCCAGCCTGCATTGATATTGAGGGTTGCCCCAGCCCAGCTTCAGGACCTTGCACTTCATCTTACTGAACCTCATGAGGTTCTCCTCACCCCACTCCTCCAGCCTGTCCTGGTCCCTCAGGATGGCACCCCCCTGTCCTTCAGACTTACCAACCACACCTTGGTGTCATCAACAAACTTGCTGAGGGTGCCTTGGTCTAGCTGGCTGTGCTATTGATGAAGATACAGAACAGCTCTGGTCCCAGTGCAGAGCCCTGAGGGACAGCACTCTTCAGCCCTCTCCACCTGGATGTTGAGCTGCTCATGTTTTTAATCCCTTAGGAGTCTGTGGCTGGGCAGGGCTGGCAGGTTGCAGGCAGCAAGAGCAGGGGAGGGGAGGGAGCCATGCAGATGTCCTGCAGTTGCTTTTGAGCTACCTCTAGCCTGAGTCTATGTGGCTGTGGAGAGAGGCCCAGCTGTGCAGGGATGAAGAATTTATAGCACAGCTTTGGAGAGTAATTGCACCCTTAACACAGAAGAATGTCTCCTGAGGCACTGCAGCAGATGGGAGGGGAATAACTCACAGTGAGTGTAGCTGTGGCTAGGAACAAACTCATTTCTTCTTGTTTTAAGTGCTAGTAGGCTTATTTCCTCCATCAGCTCCCTCAAACCATGAAAGCAGCTCTACACTAGCTGAGAGTGAGCCCTGGGAGAGCTGGCAGGAGGGGTCAGACAAAAGCTTGCTAAACAGCTGCTGGGGGTTTAGTACTGTGTTTGTAACCAGGGGGTGATGCTGGGGACAGCACTTTGGCCACAACAACCCCAGGCAGTGCTACAGGCTGGAGTCAGAGTGGCTGAGAGCAGCCAGGCAGAGAGGGACCTGGGGGTGCTGATTGACAGCTGCCTAAACAGGAGCCAGCAGTGTGCCCAGGGGGACAAGAAGGCCAAGGGCATCCTGGCCTGCATCAGGAAGAGTGTGGCCAGCAGGAGCAGGGAGGGCATTCTGCCCCTGGACACTGCACTGGTTAGGCCACACCTTGAGTCCTGTGTCCAGTTCTGGGCTCCTCAGGTCAAGAAGGACATTGAGAGACTTGAAGGTGTCCAGAGAAGGGCAAGGAGGCTGGGGAGGGGTCTGGAGCACAGCCCTGTGAGGAGAGGCTGAGGGAGCTGGGGTTGCTTAGCCTGGAGAAGAGGAGGCTCAGGGGAGACCTTCTTGCTCTCTGCAACTCCCTGCAGGGAGGTTGTAGCCAGGTGGGGGTTGGTCTCTTCTCCCAGGCAGCCAGCAGCAGGACAAGAGGACACAGTGTCAAGCTGTGCCAGGGGAGGTTTAGGCTGGAGGTGAGGAGAAAGTTCTTCCCAGAGAGAGTTGTTGCCCATTGGAATGTGCTGCCCAGGGAGGTGGTGGAGTCCCCATCCCTGGAGGTGTTCAAGAGGGGATTGGATGTGGCACTTGGTGCCATGGTTTAGTCATGAGGTCTGTGGTGACAGCTTGGACTTGATGATCTTTGTGGTCTCTTCCAACCTTGGTGATACTGTGAGAAGGCACAGACCCAGGTTGCCTTTCAGATGTGCCTCAGCTGTCTGTGCTCTCAGAGCTGCTATGTGGAGTGCAGGGCTGGTTAGGGCAGCAAAACCTCAGCCTGAAAGCCGAGGCTGAGGTTCCCTGTCTGGGGGCTCTGTGCTTTGCCAGCTTTGGCACAAGGCCTGCTGGAGCAGCTCAGGCTGCTGACAGGCAGCAAGGTCTGCAGCCCACTCCTCTGCATCCTGCCCCATCCTCTCCTGGCTCTTGCAGTGGCAGAGGGTAAGGTAAGGGCATGGCTTTGCAGGAGCTTTGTGAGAGGCAGAGGCTAGCTAGAGCAAAGCTTGATTCTCGCAGCAACTTTAGCTCTCTTCCTCTTCTCCTGGTTGAAGCTGGGTAGATTGCTGGGAAGCTTTCAAAGTTTGGCAGTTTGGAGAGAGAGGAACCAGGAACACAATATGAGGGCAGCAGGAGAGGAGTCACTGGGGCTCCTAAGCTGTGGGAGGAAGGATGGAAGTGAGAGGTGGCTGCAGCTGGTGCTGCTGCAAAAATCAGTTGGTCTGGAATAGGTCTTGGTGGTACTGCTGAGAAGCCTTGAACTGCTGGAGATGCAACTGCTGGAGTGGGTCCAGAGGAGGCCACAGAGGTGGTCAGGTGGCTGGAGCAGCTCTGCTGTAGAGACAGGCTGAAAGAATTGGGGGTGTTCAGCCTGGAGAGGAGAAGGCTCCAGGGAGGCCTTAGAGCAGCCTTCCAGTACCTGAAAGGGGCAGCAAGTAGGCTGCAGAGGGGCTTTGGACAAGGGCTGGGAGGGACAGGACAAGGGACAATGTCTTTGAGCTGGGAGAGAGGAGATTGAGAGTGGAGATGAGGAAGGAATTGTTGGCAGTGAGGGTGGTGAGACTCTGGCACAGGCTGCCCAGGGAGGCTGTGGCTGTCTCCTCCTGCCAGGGGAGGTTTAAGCTGGAGGTGGGGAGAAAGTTCTTCCCAGCAAGAGGAATTGGCCACTGGAATGTGCTGCCCAGGGAGGTGGTGGAGTCCCCATGCCTGGAGGTGTTCAAGAGGGGATTGGATGTGGCACTTGGAGCCATGGTTTGGTTGTCAGGAGGTGTTGGGTGACAGCTTGGACTTGATGATCTCTGAGATCTTTTCCAACCTCATTGATTCTGTGATTCCCTGGAGGTGTTCAAGGCCAGGCTGGATGAGGCCTTGAGCAAGCTGTGCTGGTGGGAGGTGTCCCTGCCCATGGCAGGGGGCTGGAACTGGGTGATCTGTGAGGTCCTTCCCACCCCACTCTGTGCATCTCTGAGCCTGTTCCATGCTTTGTGCTGCTTTGTCCTTGTACTTTCAGCTGAATTCAGTGGTTAATGTTGTTAGTCCCTGATGCCTGCTAACACCACAGACAGCTCTTGAGAAACAAAACCTGTAGCAGTGTCTCTGTGATTTGCTCTTGCAGCTGCGTTCATCAGAGAAGTGTGGCCAGCAGGGCAAGGGAGGTGATTCTCCCCCTCTGCTCAGCTCTGGGGAGACCCCACCTGGAGTACTGCCTCCAGTTCTGGAGCCCCTATGGCAAGAGGGATCTGGAGGGGCTGGAAGGTGTCCAGAGCAGGGCCAGGAGGAGGAGCAGAGGGCTGGAGCTGCTCTGCTGTGAGGACAGACTGAAGGAGTTGGGGCTGTTCAGTCTGGAGAAGAGAAGGCTCTGAGGTGACCTCATTGTGGCCTTCCAGGATCTGCAGGGGGCTCCAGGAAGGCTGGGGAGGGACTGCTCAGGATCTCAGGGGGTGAGAGGACTAGGGGGAATGGAATGAAGCTGGAGGTGGGGAGATTGAGGCTGGAGGGGAGGAGGAAGTTCTTCCCCATGAGAGTGGTGAAGCCCTGGAATGGGTTGTGCAGGGAGGTGGTTGGGGCCCTGTCCCTGGAGGTGTTTAAGCCCAGGCTGGATGAGGCTCTGGGCAGCCTGACCTAGTGTGGGGTGTCCCTGCCCATGGCAGGGGGGTTGGAACTGGCTGATCCTTGTGGTCCCTTCCAACCCTGACTGATTCTATGATACTATGATCTGAGACACAAGGTGCTTGACCTCTGCTAGTGCTGGGATCAGCTGAAGTAGCCAAACCAGCAACCCCCTGTGCAGAGAACAGGATTCTGGACAAACACAACCCCCCTCCTTCAGAAATCAAAGTAATAGCTTAACTAGTGTGGAAGTCTTCAGTTTCCTGGTAAAATCCATGCAGAGAGGCTGGTTTCCTGCTGGGGCACAGATGGTTGTCATGGCAATGGGAAACTTCTTTCTACTGCTAAAAATTTCAGCTGCCAGATTTTGAGATGCTGACACTCACCTTTGAAACAGCTCTCTACTTGCTGTGTAGTGCAACCATGTAGAGAGAGTTTATCCTTGGTGTTGATGGTGCCTGGCATTCACTTTTACACAGACTGCATCACTTGGAAGGGAGCCTCAAAGCTCATCTTGTCCAACCCCCCTGCAGGCAGCAGGGACAGCTCCAGCTGAATCAGGCTGCCCAGGGACACATCAAGTCTGACCTTTAATGTCTCCAGGGATGGAGCCTCCACCCCCTCCCTGGGCAGCCTGTGCCAGTGTCTCCCCAGCCTCCCTGTGCAGAACTCCCTCCTGATGTCCAACCTAACTCTGCTCTGCTCCAGTTTCAAACCATTGCCCCTTGGCCTATCCCCACAGCCCCTTCTGAACAGTCCCTCCCCAGCTGCCTGCAGCTCCCCTGCAGATACTGAGATGCAGCTCTGAGGTCTCCCCGGAGCCTTCTCTTCTCCAGGCTGAGCAGCCCCAGCTCTCCCAGCCTGTCCCCACAGGAGAGGTTCTCCAGCCCCCTTAGGACCTTGGTGGATCTCCTCTGGACCGCCTCTGTCCTTCTTGTGTTGAGGGCCCCAGAGCAGGACACAGCCCTGCAGGTGAGGTCTCACAGGGCAGAGGGGCAGGATCCCCTCTCTCCATCTGCTGCCTGTGCTGCTTTGGATGTAGCCTGCATGACTCTCCATACAAACATGGGGCTGTGGAAGGAGGTACAGTGATGTATTCCATGTCTTCCTCAGAGGTTGCTTCATAGCATCCCATTGCTCCAAGGGTAGGCAGGGGAGGCTGCTGTGGATGCCAAAGACCTCCAGTGGCTGCAGTGCTCACAGTGATGCTTCTCTGTAAAGTCAGTGGGGAACCATTTCTAGATGTCTCTGCACAGCCTCCCTGCAAATGTTAGCCCTGGAGCTTGGCCACTTTTCTACCACTGTGTTTTGAATTAAATCTCCCCTTTCAAATCACAGAATGGTAGGGGCTGGAAGGGACCTCTGGAGCAACTCAGATCCAGCCCCCTGCCAGAGCAGGGCACCCAGGGCAGGGCACACAGAACACATCCAGGTGGGGCTGGAAAGGCTCCAGAGCAGGAGACTCCACAACCTCTCTGGGCAGCCTGCTCCAGGGCTCAGCAGCCTCACCCCAAAGAAGTTTCTCCTCAGGTTGAGGTGGAACCTCCTGGGTTCCAGTTTGTGTCCAATGCCTCTTGTGCTATCCCAGGACACCACTGCCCAGAGCCTGGCCCCTTCCTGCCCCCCACCCCTCAGGTATTTGTAACCATTGATCAGATCTCCTCTCAGCCTTCTCTTCTCCAGGCTCAACAGCCCCAGGGCTCTCAGCTCTTCCTCCTCACACAGATGTTCCAGGCCCTTCAGCATCCTCACAGCTTCCATTGGACTCTCTGCAGTGGGCCCCTGCCCCTCTTGAACTGGGGACCCCAGAATTGGACACAGTACTTCAGATGTGATCTCACCAGGGCTTCTTCTCACCCCTCAGACATTTGTAATCACTGATCAGATCCCCTCTCAGTTTTCTGAGGGCCCCAGGGCACTCTGTCATTCTCCATAGCACAGATGTTGCAGTCCCTTCAGCATCCTTGGGTGCTCCACTGGACTCTCCAGTAGGCTCCTGTCCCTCTTGAAGTGGGGAATGTCCACAGACAGAAGATATGAGAGGCCTTTGAGGAGCAGGGGGGTGTGAAGTGTTCTGCACAAGGCACAGAGAGGCAGCATTCAGTCTGTTACTCTTTTTTCTCCCCCAACCATTCAATTTCAGCAATCAGCAGCTGAAGCCTCTCAGAAAGCCTTCTGTGCACTAATAACCCAGGTGGCTCTCTGACCAATCTGTGCTGGAACAGGGGTGTGTGACACCTCCTGGAGGAGGCTGCTTCCTGAGGAAGCCTTGGCTGGGTGAGGGGGTGAGGCAGTGGTGTGTGCCCCTGTGTGCAGCTAGCTGGGAGTCCTCAGTGTGTCAGGAACTCCCCACAGATGGTGATGCTGGGGTAGCAGTGCCTGCAGCCCTCAGCACCCTGCACTGTTAACCCCAGCTGGTGGCTGCTCACAAGTGTCCTGCCCCAGGGCTCGGTGCTGCAGCCTGCTCTGTTCAGCACAGAGTGGGCTGGGTTGGAAGGGACCACCAAAGCTCACCCAGTCCAATCCCCCTGCACTCAGCAGGGACATCCTCCACTACATCAGGCTGCCTAGAGCCCTGTCCAGCCTCCCCTGGAATATCTCCAGGGATGGAGCCTCAACCACCTCCCTGGGCAACCTGCTGCAGTGTTCCACCACCCTCATGATCTGGATGAGGGGATTAAGGCACCTGCTCAGCCTTCTCTTCTCCAGACCAAGCAGCCCCTGCTCTCTGTCTTTCTTCAAAGAGAGCACAGTCTTACAGTATCACCAAGGTTGGAAGAGACCTCAAAGATCATCAAGTCCAAGCTGTCACCACAGACCTCATGACTAAACCATGGCACCAAGTGCCACATCCAATCCCCTCTTGAACACCTCCAGGGATGGGGACTCCACCACCTCCCTGGGCAGCACATCCCAATGACGAATGACTCTCTCTGGGAAGAACTTTCTCCTCACCTCCAGCCTAAACCTCCCCTGGCACAGCTTGAGACTGTGTCCTCTTGTTCTGCTGCTGGCTGCCTGGGAGAAGAGACCAACCCCCACCTGGCTACAACCTCCCTTCAGGGAGTTGCAGAGAGCAAGAAGGTCTCCCCTGAGCCTCCTCTTCTCCAGGCTAAGCAACCCCAGCTCCCTCAGCCTCTCCTCACAGGGCTGTGCTCCAGACCCCTCCCCAGCCTCCTTGCCCTTCTCTGGACACCTTCAAGTCTCTCAATGTCCTTCTTGAGCTGAGGAGCCCAGAATCAGACACAGGACTCAAGGGGTGGCCTGAGCAGTGCTGAGCACAGGGCACAAGGACTTCCCTGCTCCTGCTGGCCACACTCTTCCTGATGCAGGCCAGGATGCCCTTGGCCTTCTTGGCCCCCTGGGCACATTGCTGGCTCCTGTTCAGGTGGCTGTCAACCACTACCCCCAGGTCCCTCTCTGCCTGGCTACTCTCAGCCACTCTGCCCCCAGCCTGTAGCTCTGCCTGGGGTTGTTGTGGCCAAAGTGCAGCCCCTGGCACTTGGACTTGTTGAATGCCATCCTGTTGGCCTCTGCCCATCTGTCCAGCCTGGCAAGGTCCCTCTGCAGAGCCCTTCTGCCCTCTAAGTGACCAACATCTGCTCCCAGCTTGCTGTCATCTGCAAATTTGCTGTTCAAGTCCCTTCCATCAACCTCGCAGCTCTCTGTTGGACTCTCCAGCAGGTCTCTGTCTCTCTTGAACTGGGGAGCCCAAAACAGGATGCAGTGTTCCTGGTCTCACCAGGGCAGAGTGGAGGGGGTGAAGAACCTCTCTTGCTGTGCTGGATACACCTTTCTTGATGCACCCCAGGGTAGCATTGGCCTTCATGGCCACAAGGGCACATTGAGTGGGAGATTATTCCTGTAATTAGGAGGGATTATTCCTGTAATGATGGGAGTCTTCAGCTCAGGGAAGAGAAGGCTCCAGGGAGACCTAAGAGCAGCCTGCCAGGACCTGCAGGGGACTACAAGAAGGCTGCAGAGGGACTGTTCCCAAAGGCCTGCAGGGACAGGAACAGAGGCAATGGCTTTAAGCTGGAGAAGAGCAGATTGAGATTGGGTGTTAGGAACAAGCTCTTTACTATGAGTGTGGTGGAACACCAGAACAGGTTGTGGCCTCATGCCTGGGGACATTCAAGGTGAGGCTCTGGACAACCTGATCTAGCTGGGGATGTCCCTGCTGAGTGCAGGGGGTTGGACTGGATGAGCTTTGGAGCTGCCTTCCAACCCAGATTGCTGTGTGATGATTGAACACAGAAATGTGCAGCTGTGATGAGGCTGCTGTCTGTGTGAG
Source organism: Melanerpes formicivorus (assembly GCF_026170545.1). Taxonomy (NCBI): domain Eukaryota; kingdom Metazoa; phylum Chordata; class Aves; order Piciformes; family Picidae; genus Melanerpes; species Melanerpes formicivorus. The sequence goes on from NW_027143275.1 coordinate 40,608, forward strand.
CATGTGGGGAAGGGAAGGCTGCAGCTCCTGCTGCTGGCTCTCCTTTGTCTGTCCCCTCAAAGCAGTGTGAGGAACTTGTGGAGCTTCCAGATGCAGCCTGTGGATCTTCAGAGGGAAGCAACCGGTTTGTTCCCCGGCTTTGCAGCAGCCCTGCACGGGATCCCTGGTGGCTGATCCATGTGACTGTGCTGCTCCTGAATTGCCCACGCCCCAGTGCACTGATGCTAGAATAAAGGAGGGGATTAGCCCTCACAATGGGCTGTTATGACTGCCAGGGAGTAAATGAGGAGAGATCCCGGCACACATTCCTTGGGTGGCTACACAGAGTCGTCTGCTCCAAGCAGCACAGAAGGGACACTGCCTCTCTGTGTCCCTGCTCTGGCAGCGGGGAGTGCAGGAGGGAGCTGCTGGGCCTTGTGTCAGCAGGGGAAGCTGACAGAGTCCCACTTCCAGGTTGGAGTTGTTAGCTGTTCGAGGCCTGGATCAGGTCCCCTGAGCCATCACAAGTGAACACATCACCTGCTTCAAGCCCTTTGCAAGTGGGGTTGGTTTGGTTTGGTCTTCCTCCTGATTTCTATGGAAAGTGGCCTCAGAATCTCATTTATTGCATGGAAAAACACTTAACTGGCTAAAGGTAGTTCAGCCAGGGCTTCATAGCCATTCATTGTTAGATCTGAACCTCTCACTTCAGTCCTTTGCTGTATGAGGGAGCTGAGGGCTCTGGAGCTTGGAGTGGAGCAGCCTGAGGGTGAGCTCCTTGCTGCTGCTAAAGCTGTGCAGGGTGATGCCCAGAGGCTGGAGCCAGGCTCTGCTGGGGGATGCCCAATGCCAGCACCAGGGGCAGTGCTGGAAGCTGAGGCAGAGGAAGTGCCATGGGAACAGGAGAAATTCCTTCCCTGTGAGGGTGACAGAGGCCTGGAGCAGGCTGCCCAGGGGGTTTGCGAAGTCTCCTCTCTGGAGATATTCAAACCCCACCTGGATGTGTTCTGCGTGCCCTGCCCTGGGTGACCCTGCTCTGGCAGGGGGTTGGAGTGGATGAGCTTTGGAGGTCCCTTCCAGCCCCTAACACTCTGTGATTCTGTAGTGTTACTGCATAGCTCAGGGCTCCTCAGGCAGTGAGAGGGCAACTCTGAAAGCTGTTGTACCTTTTGCATTGCCACAAATGAAGGTAACCTCTGTGTTTCCAATATGCTTTTATGGCTTTGAGCTGGAAGAGGGCAGATTGAGGCTGGAGATTAGGAAGGAATTCTTGACAGTGAGGGTGGGGAGACACTGGCACAGGTTGCCCAGGGAGGCTGTGGATGGTGGTGAAGGTGTTCCAGGCCAGGCTGGATGAGGCTTTGAGCAAGCTGTGCTGGTGGGAGGTGTCCCTGCCCATGGCAGGGGGTTGGGAGTAGATGGTCCCTTTAAGGTCCCTCCCAACCCAAAGCACTCTGTGATTCCATGATTCCTGTGTGTCTTGCATCAAGGGCACTAACTGTACAATGAGTTCTATTGAAGCTCCACCCTGCTTGCTGAGATGCTTCAGAGTGGAGGACCTGGGTCAGTGATGGTCTGCTCAGTGTTTGCCTTCAGCATTTTGCCCACCTGGATCATGTGCATGCACCTGGGGTGAAAGCCTTGTGTTAAAACAGCCTGTGGTGCTGCTGCTCAGCTGGTGAAGCTTCTCCAAGGAGAGTGCAGCTTAGAGCCTTGTGCTGGTGCAGGGTGGTTTGAGGCATGTGGAGGTTTGGCAGCATGGCCTGCAGGGATCAGAGCTCACTGTCTCCTTTGGCATGTGGCATTTCCTGCTGAGGATAACTGGGTGGCAGCTGGGGACAGTCATGCTCTGCTGGGGCAGACACTGTGGTGGGGAATGGAACTAAACCCAGCTGGTGGGCAGGCACAAGTGGTGCTCCCCAGGGCTCCTGCGAAGTATCTTAGTCAGAGATCTTGACAAGGAGATGGAGAGCATCCTCAGTGAGTCTGCAGCTGGCACCAAGCATGCCTGGGGCAGAGTGGATGGAGAGCTGCTCTGGAGCAAGGGACTGGGGGTGTTGATTTGATGGCTGTATGAAGATGAGCCAGGGCAATGCCCTCGTGGCCTGGGTCAGGAGCAGGGTATCATAGTATCATAGTATCAGTCAGGGTTGGAAGGGACCACAAGGATCATCCAGTTCCAACCCCCCTGCCATGGGCAGGGACACCCCACGCTAGATCAGCCTGCCCAGAGCCTCATCCAGCCTGGGCTTAAACACCTCCAGGGACAGGGCCCCAACCACCTCCCTGCACAACCCATTCCAGGGCTTCACCACTCTCATGGGGAAGAACTTCCTCCTCCCCTCCAGCCTCAATCTCCCCACCTCCAGCTTCATTCCATTCCCCCTAGTCCTATCACTGCCTGAGATCCTGAGCAGTCCCTCCCCAGCCTTCCTGGAGCCCCCTGCAGATCCTGGAAGGCCACAATGAGGTCACCTCAGAGCCTTCTCTTCTCCAGACTGAACAGCCCCAACTCCTTCAGTCTGTCCTCACAGCAGAGCAGCTCCAGCCCTCTGCTCCTCCTCCTGGCCCAGTGTGGCCAGCAGGAGCAGAGCAGGACCTTGTGCTCAGAACTTCTGGAGCACCTCTCCTATAAGGACAGACTGAAGGAGTTGGGGCTGTTCAGTCTGCAGAAGAGAAGGCTCCCAGGTGACCTCATTGTGGCCTTCCAGGATCTGAAGGGGGCCTACAGGAAGGCTGGGGAGGGACTGCTCAGGATGTCAGGCAGTGATAGGACTAGGGGGAATGGAATGAAGCTGGAGGTGGGGAGATTGAGGCTGGAGGGGAGGAGGAAGTTCTTCCCCATGAGAGTGGTGAGACCCTGGAATGGGTTGTGCAGGGAGGTGGTTGAGGCCCTGTCCCTGGAGGTGTTTAAGGCCAGGCTGGATGAGGCTCTGGGCAGCCTGATCTAGTGTGGGGTGTCCCTGCCCATGGCAGGGGGGTTGGAACTAGATGATCCTTGTGGTCCCTTCCAACCCTGAATGAAACTATGAAACTATGAAACTGCTGAGGCCACACCTAGAGTGCTGCGTCCAGTTTTGGACCCTCACTCTAAGAAGGACATTGGGGGGCTGGAGCATGGCCAGAGAAAGCTGGGGAAGGGTCTGGAGAGCAGGGCTGGGGAGGAGCAGCTGAGGGAGCTGGGGGTGTTCAGGGTGGGGAAAAGAAGGCTGAGGGAGACCTCCTTCTTTGCAGCTACTTGAAAGGAGTTTGTAGAGAGATGATCCCAAGGGTCTTTCCTAACCTGAGTGATCCTGTGTTCATGAAGCCCTGTGGAGATCCCAGCCCCAAACCCAGCTGTGTCTGAGCTTTACAGCTCCTCCTCTCCAACCACAGGTTGCACCCTTGCTGCATGGGGACAATGGGGGAGGGCAGCTGTGGGGATGTCCATTTTCCAGAGAGGCAGGGTTGTTAAAAGGGAAGCTCTGGGGGAGAACTCAGTGGATTTAATTTCTGCAGGACCATTTTTGGAGACCTGGTTGGCTCAGCAAAAAAGCATGTGAAGTGTTGATGCTGTTCCCATGCTGTGCTCCTGACACAGGCTGATGGACTGCTGGCTGTGTCCAGCAGAGCCCTGGGGACTGGGATGCAGCACAGTCTGCTGTGGTAGGGCTGTAGTTTTGGCCTGAGCAGAGATGTTAGGCCACAGACCTTAAATTCAGAAGAGGAGCTCTGACTTCTCTTGGATACATCTGAACTAAGCAACTCTCACAGCATCACAGTATCACTAAGGTTGGAAGAGACCTCGAGGATCATTGAGTCCAAGCTGTCACCACAGACCTCATGACTAAACCATGGCTCCAAGTGCCACATCCAATCCCCTCTGCAACACCTCCAGGGATGGGGACTCCACCACCTCCCTGGGCAGCACATTCCAATGGCTAACAACTCTCTCTGGGAAGAACTTTCTCCTCACCTCCAGCCTAAACCTCCCCTGGCACAGCTTGAGACTGTGTCCTCTTGTTCTGCTGCTGGCTGCCTGGGAGAAGAGACCAACCCCCACCTGGCTCCAACCTCCCTGCAGGGAGTTGCAGAGAGCAAGAAGGTCTCCCCTGAGCCTCCTCTTCTCCAGGCTAAGCAACCCCAGCTCCCTCAGCCTCTCCTCACAGGGCTGTGCTCCAGACCCCTCCCCAGCCTCCTTGCCCTTCTCTGGACACCTTCAAGTCTCTCAATGTCCTTCTGAAACTGAGGAGCCCAGAACTGGACACAGGACTCAAGGGGTGGCCTAAGCAGTGCTGAGCACAGGGCACAAGGACTTCCCTGCTCCTGCTGGCCACACTCTTCCTGATGCAGGCCAGGATGCCCTTGGCCTTCTTGGCCACCTGGGCACACTGCTGGCTCCTGTTCAGCTGCTGCCAACCAGCACCCCCAGGTCCCTCTCTACCTGGCTGCTCTCAGCCTCTCTGCCCCCAGCCTGTAGCTCTGCCTGGGGTTGTTGTGGCCAAAGTGCAGCTCCTGGCACTTGGATTTCCTCACTGCCATCCTGTTGGCCTCTGCCCATCTGTCCAGCCTGGCAAGGTCCCTCTGCAGAGCCCTTTTGCCCTCTAACTGACCAACATCTGCTCCCAGCTTGGTGTCATCTGCAAACTTGCTAATGACTGACTCAATCCCCTCCTCCAGATCATCAATGAAGATGTTAAAGAGCACAGGGCCCAGCACTGCTCCCTGGGGCACACCACTGGTGCCTGGCTGCCAGCTGGCTGTGGCACCATTCACCACCACTCTCTGGGCTCAGCCTCCAGCCAGTTCCTAACCCAGCTCAGAGAGCTGCTGTCCAAGCCAGGGGCTGACAGCTTGGGCAGGAGGTTGCTGTGGGGGATGGTGGCAAAGGCCTTGCTGCAGTCCAGGCAGACTCCATCCACAGCCTGCCCCACACCCACCAGGCTGTCACCTGGACATGGACCTGCCCTGCCTGAATCCATGCTGGCTGGGCCTGAGCCCTTGGCCATCCTTCAGGTGCAGTTATTGCCCCCAGGATAATCTGCTCCATCACTTTCCCTGGCACTGAGGTCAGGCTGCCAGGCTTGGAGTTTCCAGGCTACTCCATCCAACCTTTCTTGTGGATGGGGACCACATTGTAGCAACTAACCCATAGCAAGGGTCTACCAAGCCTGGGAGAAGCCCCAATACATCTGTAGTGACAGGATGAGGGAAAGTGCCTTGAAATTAGAGGGGTTTTAGCTTGGAAGTTAGGAACAACTTCTGCACTTGTAGAGGAACCCTGGAACGGGCTGCCCAGGGAGGTAGTAGAGGCAGCAGCCCCCCCCACCTCGAGCACTGGGTTGTGTTTTGAGCCCCTCACCACAGGAGGGACACTGAGGGCCTGGAGCAGGTCTGGGGAAGGGTCTGGAGAGAGGAGCTGGAGAGGAGCAGCTGAGGGAGCTGGGGGTGTTTAGTCTGGAGGAGATGAGGCTGAAGAGACATCTTTGCCCTCTACAGCTCCCTGAGAGGAGGCTGGAGCCAGGTGGGGGTTGGGCTCTTCTCACATGCAGCAAGGGACTGGATAAAGGGAAACAGCCTCAAGCTGTGCCAGGGGAGGCTCAGGCTGGAGATCAGGAGCAATCTCTCCCCAGCAAGGGCTCTCAGGCACTGTCCCAGGCTGCCCAGGGAGGTGCTGCAGTCCCCATCCCTGGAGGGGTTTCAGAGCTGCATGGATGTGGTGCTGAGGGCTGTGGGGTAGTGGCAGTGGCTCAGCAGCAGGGCTGGGGCTGTGAGCTCTGGGGGAGAGGTTGGACTGGAGGATCTCAGAGGTCTCTCCCAACCTCCACAGTTCTCTGGTTCTATGAATATTAGGATTGCATCCTGCTGATGAAACAACCTTCACTTGAGCTAGTACTGAAGAAAAAGGAATGGAGGTTTCCTGAGCAAAAGAGGAGACTCAGGGGTGACCTTATCACTCTCTACAACTACCTGAAGGGAGGTTGTAGACAGGCAGAGGTTGGTCTCTTCTGCCAGGCAGCCAGCACCAGAACAAGAGGACACAGTCTCAAGCTGCGCCAGGGGAGGTTCAGGCTGGAGGTCAGGAGGAAGTTCTACACAGAGAGAGTGATTGCCCATTGGAATGTGCTGCCTGGGGAGGCGGTGGAGTCACCATCACTGGAGGTGTTCAGGAGGAGACTTGATGGGGTGCTTGGTGCCATGGGTTAGCTGTTTGGGTGGGTTGGATTGGTTGATGGGTTGGACACAATGATCTTGAAGGTCTCTTCCAACCTGGTTTGGTTTGGTTTATTCTAAACACCACACTGCTGCCCTGTGTGCAGCTGCTGGCAGAGCCCTGCTGCCCTGTGTGCAGTTCCTGGCAGTGCCCTGCTGCCCTGTGTGCAGCTCCTGGCAGAGCCCTGCTGCCCTGTGTGCAGTTCCTGGCAGTGCCCTGCTGCCCTGTGTGCGGCTCCTGGCAGTGCCCTGCTGCACTGTGTGCAGTTCCTGGCAGAGCCCTGCTGCCCTGTGTGCAGCTGCTGGCAGAGCCCTGCTGCCCTGTGTGCAGCTCGTGGCAGTGCCCTGCTGCCCTGTGTGCAGCTGAAGGCAGAGCCCTGCTGCCAGCCAAAGTCAGGGGATGGATTCTTTGAAGGCAGTTACATCTTTGGGTTGGTCAGACAGAGTCACAGAGTGTGAGGGTTGGGAGGGAACTCCAGAGATCCAGTCCTACCCCCTGCCAGATCAAGGCTGCTTTGGGCAGGTCATGCAGGAGCACTTGCAGCTGGGGTTTGAATGTCTGCAGAGAAGGAGGCTCCCCAGCCTCTCTGTGTGTCCAGGCTGTGTGTTTAGTCAGTGCTCAGAGATGCTGCCCTGCCACAGGCTCTGCTGGCCTCACTGAGGATGTTTCTCACAGCCCTACTGCTGGACCTGATCAGTGCATGCTGGCTGCAGGGCAGTTAAGAGTAGGAGATGTAATGTATTGGGATGCTTGGTCTGGTTAAAAGTAATCACCAGGAATTGCATTTTGGTCCTTATGTGCTCAGCTCTGGAGCTAGTGTTGTGTTTGTCCTACACAGGGCTTCATGGACTCATTGAGTCACAGAACTGTCAGGGCTGGAAGGGAGCTCAAGGCTCAGCCAGTCCCAACCCCCTGCCATGGGCAGGGACACCTCACACCACAGCAGGTTGCTCACAGCCACCTCCAGCCTGGCTGCAAACACCTCCAGGCAGGAGGCTTCCACCACCTCCCTGGGCAGCCTGTACCAGTGTCCTCAACTCCCTCAGTCTGTCCTCACAGCAGAGCAGCGCCAGCCCTCTGCTCCTCCTCCTGGCCCTGCTCTGGACACCTTCCAGCACCTCCAAATCCTTCCTGGCACAGAGGCTCCAGAACTAGCCCCAGAGCTCCAGCTGTGGTTTCAGCAGAGTGGAGCAGAGGGGCAGAATCCCCTCCCTGGCTCTGCTGGCCACACTTCTCTTGCTGCAGCCCAGGCTCTGCTTGGCTCTCTGGGCTGCAAGTGCTCCCTGCTGGCTCCTGCTGAGCTTCTCCTCCCCCAGCACCCCCAAGGCCTTTTCTGCAGGGCTGCTCTCCAGCCAGTCCCTGCCCAGCCTATATTGGTGCCTGGGATTGCCCTGCCCCAGCTGCAGGACCTTGCCCTTGGTCTTGTTGAGCCTCCTGAGGTTGTCCTGGGCCCAGCTCTGCAGCCTGTGCAGGTCCCTCTGGATGGATCCTTCCCTGCAGCTGTCAGCAGCACCACACAGCTTGGTGTCAGCAGCAGCCCTGCTGGGGCTGCACTCAGTGCCACTGTCCCTGGCACCAGCACAGATGTTCAACAGGACTGGTCCCAGTGCTGATCCCTGAGGGACTCCATTTGTCCCTGGCCTCCACTTGGCCATGGACCATTGACAGCAGCCTCTGGGTGCAGCCCTCAAGCCAGTTCTGTACCCACTGAATGGTCCTTCCATGGAACCCCTCCTGCACCAGCTTGGAGCCCAGGATGTGCTGTGGGGCAGTGTCAAAGGCTAGACTCCTAGGACTGTTTGGGTTGGAAAAGGCCTCTGAGCTCCTGGAGTCCAACCATCAACCCCACAGCCATTAAGCCATGTCCCCAGGTGCCTGGTTATCCTTTTCAGAGCGAACCTCCACTTTATTCCTGAAAGAGGAGACTGAGGGCTTCACAGGTGTCTCAAGTAACAACTTGGAGCACCTCTAGCAAGTGGCTTTCCAGAGTGTTAATGATTCATTGATGGACTTGGAGACTGGGTGGTTTCCAGAGCAGCTGTCAGAGCTGTTTGAGCACCTGTGACTAAAGCAACCCCCGAGCATTCCCCCACCCCCAGCAGTACCAAGAGGGAGCTCTCCTTACAGCATTGCCTGCTTGTCTCTGAGCAGCCTGCACAAATATTAGCTTTCCCCCCATCAGCTCCACTTTTGAAGGGCTCTGCTTGGGCCACTCTCAACACAGTGCTCAGAAGGAGAAGAAGAAAAACTTGCCCCAACTCAGCTGCTTGAAACCTGTTTACATTCCTTGTCCTCTTCCTGTGTTTCCCAAAGGAATTAAACACTGAGTAGAAATCCTGCACAGCTTCCCAGGGGCTGCAGGATTCCTTCTTTTCCTGTAGTCTTGGAGTGCTCTCCTACCAGGAGAGGCTGAGGGAGCTGGGGTTGCTTAGCCTGGAGAAGAGGAGGCTCAGGGGAGACCTTCTTGCTCTCTGCAACTCCCTGCAGGGAGGTTGGAGCCAGGTGGGGGTTGGTCTCTTCTCCCAGGCAGCCAGCAGCAGAACAAGAGGCCACAGTCTCAAGCTGTGCCAGGGGAGGTTTAGGCTGGAGGTGAGGAGAAAGTTCTTCCCAGAGAGAGTTGTTAGCCATTGGAATGTGCTGCCCAGGGAGGTGGTGGAGTCCCCATCCCTGGAGGTGTTCAAGAGGGGATTGGATGTGGCACTTTGAGCCATGGTTTAGTTGTCAGGAGGTGTTGGGTGACAAGTTGGACTTGCTGATCTCTGAGGTCTTCTGCAACCTCATTGATTGTATGATTCTATGAATGAGTGAAAAGCCCAATCACAGCCCCCTGCCTGAGCTGTGGCTGTGGAGGATTGGGTTTTGTTCCTCATGTGTTTCTTGGACTAGCTGGTCCTTTCCAAGGTCCCTTAAAGGTCTCTTCCAACCCACACCACTCTGATCCTAAGAGTTTCATTCCCTAAAGGATATGCTAAGGATTACTGAGAACCAATTCTTAAGGTAACATTGGCCACAGCAACCCCAGGCAGAGCTACAGGCTGGGGGCAGAGTGGCTGAGAGCAGCCAGGCAGAGAGGGACCTGGGGGGTGCTGGTTGATGGTAGGCTGAACATGAGCCTGCAGTGTGCCCAGGTGGCCAGGAGGGCCAATGGCATCCTGGCCTGCATCAGGAAGAGTGTGGCCAGCAGGAGCAGGGAGGTCATTCTGCCCCTGGACACTGCACTGCTTAGGCCACCCCTTGAGTCCTGTGTCCAGTTCTGGGCTCCTCAGCTTAGGAAGGAGGTTGACTTGCTGGAAGGTGTCCAGAGAAGGGCAACAAAGCTGGGGAGGGGTTTGGAACATAGCCCTGTGAGGAGAGGCTGAGGGAGCTGGGGTTGCTTAGCCTGGAGAGGAGGAGACTCAGGGGAGACCTTCTTGCTCTCTACAACTCCCTGCAGGGAGGTTGTAAACAGGCAGAGGTTGGTCTCTTCTCCCAGGCACCCAGCAGCAGAACAAGAGGACACAGTCTCAGGCTGCGCCAGGGGAGGTTTAGGCTGGAGGTGAGGAGGAAGTTCTACACAGAGAGAGTGATTGCCCATTGGAATGTGCTGCCTGGGGAGGTGGTGGAGTCACCATCACTGGAGGTGTTCAGGAGGAGACTTGCTGGGGTGCTTGGTGCCATGGGTTAGTTGATTAGGTGGTGTTGGATGATAGGTTGGACTTGATGATCTTGAAGGTCTCTTCCAACGTGGTTTATTCTATTGTATCAAGAAGAAAAGGAATCTGATGTTTGTAGCACTTCTGCAGGAGGTCACAGAATTAAGGTTGGAAAAGGTATTTGAGAGTCCAACCATAAATCAGCAACCATGGCCACAATGCTGTCTCCTGAAGCACAGCATCTGCAGCTTCTTGAACACCTCCAGGGATGGGGAGTCCACCACCTCCCTGGGCAGCCTCTTCCGATCCCTTACCATTCTTGCAGCAAAGAAATTGTTCTTCATCTCCAACCTGGCACAATTCCAGGGCAGTTCCTCTCCTTCTGTCACCTGAGACTGGGGAGCAGAGCCCAACCCCCACCTGACTCCAGTCTCCTTTCAGGGAGCTGTAGAGAGGAATGAGGTCTCCCCTCAGCCTCCTCTTCTCCAGACTAGACATCCCCAGCTCCCTCAGCTGCTCCTCCCCAGCCCTGTTCTCCAGCCCCTTCACCATCTTGGTTGTCCTTCTCTGGACCTGTTTCAGCCCTTCAATGTCCTCCCTCATACCATACCCTCCAAACCCCTCCCCAGCCTCACTGTTCTCCTCTGGGCACCCTCCAGCACCTCAATACCTTTCTTACACTGTGAGCCCAGAACTGAACCCAGTACTCAAGCTGTGGCCTCAGCAGTGCCAAGTACAGGGGCACCATCCCTGTTCTGCTGCTGCTGGCCACACTGTGCAGAGAGCCAAGCCTGCTCTGAGCTCAGCACTGCAGGATCTGTATTTTCCCTGCAACTTTTTCTGTTAATTCTTTGCAAGGGAAAATGTCCTCAGTAAAGGAGAGCAAAGAGTCACAGAATCCTAGAATGGTTTAAGTTGGAAGGGACCTTCCAGATCATCCAGCCCCAACCCCCTGCCATGGTTAGGGACACCTCCCACCAGCCCAGCCTGCTCAAGGCCTCATCCAGCCTGGTCTTGGACACCTCCAGGCAGGAGGCAGCCACAGCCTCCCTGGGCAACCTGTGCCAGAGTCTCACCACCCTCACTGCCAAGAATTTCTTCCTCATCTCCAGTCTCAATCTCCCCTCTCCTAGCTCAAAGCCATTGTTCCTCAGCCTGTCACTCCCAGCCCTTGTCCAAAGTCCCTCCCCAGGTCTCCTGGAGCCCTTCAGGTACTGGAAGGTTGCTCTAAGTTCCTAACCTAACTCTGCCCTTCTCCAGTTTCAAGCTATCCCCACAGCCCCTTCTGAACAGTCCCTCCCCAGCCTGCCTGGAGGTCTCCTTCAGATAGCAAAATGCTGCTCTGAGGTCTCCCTGGAGCCTTCTCTTCTCCAGGCTGCACAGCCCCAACTCTCCCAGTCTGTCCCCACAGGGGAGGTTCTCCAGCCCTCTGATCATCTTTGTGGCCTCCTCTGGACCCATTCCTGCAGCTCCAGGTCCTTCCTGTGTTTGGGGCCCCAGAACTGAACTGAGTGCTGCAGGTGGAGAGCAGAAGGGCAGAATTCCCTCCCTGTGCTGCTGCTCTCCCTGCTTTGGGTGCACAAATGATGCTCCTTGATGGGCAGGAGCAGACTGCAGCTCTGCAGCTCTGCAGCTCTGCACATATCTTAACCTGGGCAAAGGTTCCCAGAGGCTGTTGAGCACAGCAGGCTGCTGAGAGCCTGGCTCAGATTGAGCAGTCCCAAAGTGGATTGGTGGGTCAGGCTATTCATCCCAGGCAGCGCGGGGTAGAGCAGGTCACCAGCAGCGGCAGCACGGCTGACCAGCCTTTGCTTCCAGATAGGCTTTGCCTTGGCTTTTGTGGCAGGCAGATGCTTTCAGAAGCATCCAGGCCTTCCACTTTCATCTCCATCAAGCAGGGGCTGGTTTGGAAGAGGTTGCCTGTGAAAGCAGCTCTGCTGTTGGGGGCCGGTGCCTCTGATCCCTTCAGTCAGGGAACACGGAGTCCTCCCAGGCTGTGGGTCAGGAGGAGAATCAATCTAGGTTTGAGGGCAGGCTGCTTTGGGAGGGCAGAGCAGTGTGCCCAGGGGGCCAAGAAGGCCAAGGGCATCCTGGCCTGCATCAGGAAGAGTGTGGCCAGCAGGAGCAGGGAGGTCATTCTGCCCCTGTGCACTGCACTGGTTAGGCCACACCTTGAGTCCTGTGTCCAGTTCTGGGCTCCTCAGGTCAAGAAGGACATTGAGAGACTTGAAGGTGTGCAGAGAAGGGCAAGGAGGCTGGGGAGGGGTCTGGAGCACAGCCCTGTGAGGAGAGGCTGAGGGAGCTGGGGTTGCTTAGCCTGGAGAAGAGGAGGCTCAGGGGAGACCTTCTTGCTCTCTCCAACTCCCTGCAGGGAGGTTGTAGCCAGGTGGGGGTTGGTCTCTTCTGCCAGGCACCCAGCAGCAGAACAAGAGGACACAGTCTCAGGCTGCGCCAGGGGAGGTTTAGGCTGGAGGTGAGGAACAAGTTCTACACAGAGAGAGTGATTGCCCATTGGAATGTGCTGCCCAGGGAGGTGGTGGAGTCACCATCATTGGAGGTGTTCAGGAGGAGACTTGCTGGGGTGCTTGGTGCCATGGGGTAGCTGATTAGGTGGTGTTGGATGATAGGTTGGATTCGATGATCTTGAAGGTCTCTTCCAACCTGGTCTATTCTATTCTATTCTATTCTATTCTATTCTATTCTATTCTATTCTATTCTATTCTATTCTATTCTATTCTATTCTGTAAATCTGGTGACTTGTCCCATGCTCAGATTCAGTTATCCCTTTAGTTTCGAGGGGGACAGAGCTGCCTTCCAATACCTGAAGGGATCCTACAGAAAGGGACTTTTTCCTGAGGGTGTCTGGAGCCAGGCCAAGGGGGAATGGTTTGGATCTGAGGCAGAGCAGGGTTAGACTGGAGCTGAGGAAGAAGCTCTTCATCTTCAGGGTGGTGAGACTCTGGAGCAGGTCATCCATGCCCCCTCCCTGGAAGTGTTCAAGGCCAAGTTGGATGAGGGTTTGGTTAACCAGCTCTAGCTGAGAGGTGTCCCTGCCCCTGGTGGGGAGGTTGGAGTAGATGATCTCTGAGGACCCTTCCCACCTGAGCTATTCTGTAAGAGATTTCTGTTATATCTGCAGCTGTTGGGAATGAGGAGAACCTTAACTAGAAGAGATGTTGTGATGCACAGAAAAGGAGGAAGAGCTGAGTTCCCTTTGTTTCAGCCCCCCAGCACACCTGTGTGATCTATTAGCTGACTTGGTTTCCTTTTGCTGTGGGCAGAAGCAGGTGTGCAAGGGTAGGTGGTGTGGTTCTCACTAAAAGGTAGCTGTGGCACTGGATCACAGAATGCCCTCAGCCAGCTAAGACCTCTCAGATCACTGAGGCCATTTATGAAGTTAGGTATGAAGCTGGCTACTTCCTCCTATAAATGTCCCAATTATATCCTGTTACAAGTGTGCCTGAGGCATCACTTCTGATCAGCTGAACAGCCTGGTGCTTGATTGTTTTTGCAGTGGTTGATCAGTTGGCAAATCACAGAATCACAGTGTCACAGTGACACAGAATCACCAAGCTTGGAAGAGACCTCAGAGATCATCAAGTCCAAGCTGTCACCACAGACCTCATGACTAAACCATGGCTCCAAAGGCCACATCCAATCCCCTCTTGAACACCTCCAGGGATGGGGACTCCACCACCTCCCTGGGCAGCACATTCCAATGGGCAATCACTCTCTCTGTGAAGAACTTCTTCCTAACCTCCAGCCTAAACCTCCTCTGGCACAGCCTGAGACTGTGTCCTCTTGTTCTGCTGCTGGCTGCCTGGCAGAAGAGCCCAACCCCCACCTGGCTGCAACCTCCCTGCAGGGAGTTGGAGAGAGCAAGAAGGTCTCCCCTGAGCCTCCTCTTCTCCAGGCTAAGCAACCCCAGCTCCCTCAGCCTCTCCTCCCAGGGCTGTGCTCCAGACCCCTCCCCAGCCTCCTTGCCCTTCTCTGGACACCTTCAAGTCTCTCAATGTCCTTCTTGACCTGAGGAGCCCAGAACTGGACACAGGACTCCAGGTGTGGCCTGAGCAGTGCAAATCAAGACATTCAGGGACTTTTCTGAATAGCTTATTCTGTTTCTCCTGTGGAGCAGCCCTGCAGAGAAGGCCTTGGGGGTGCTGGTGGGGGAGGAGCTGGGCAGCAGCCAGCTCCTGGCAGCACAGAGGGCCAAGGGCAGCCTGGGCTGCATCCAGAGCAGTGTGGCCAGAGATGGACCCCTCTGCTCTGCTCTGGGGAGACCTCACCTGCATGGCTGGGTCCTGCTCTGGGGCCCCCAACACAATAGAGATGTGGACCTGATGGAGAGGGTCCAGAGGAGACCCCAAAGATGATCAGAGATCTGGAGCACCTCTCCTGTGGGCACAGGCTGGGAGAGTTGGGGCTGTGCAGCCTGGAGAAGAGAAGGCTGCAGGGAGACCTCAGAGCAGCATTTCAGTATCTGCAGGGGAGCTGCAGGCAGCTGGGGAGGGACTGTTCAGAAGGGGCTGCGGGGATAGAGTGAAGAGCAATGGTTTGGAACTGGAGCAGGGAAGATTTAGGTTGGGCATCAGGAGCAAGTTCTTCACAGTGAGGCTGGGGAGACACTGGCACAGGCTGCCCAGGGAAGTGGTTGAGGCCCCAACTCTGAAGACATTCAGACTTGATGTGGCCCTAGGCAGCCTGCTCTAGTAGGAGTTGTCCCTGTTGCCTGCAGTGCTGTTGGGCAAGATGACCTTTGAGGCTCCCTTCCAGCCCAGTGAAATCTGTGCAAGAGAAGTCTGACTCTGTCTCTTGCCCCTCTCTCTGCTCTTTTTGTTCAGGTGAGTTGCTGAGCTCTCTGGATGGCAGCCAGGCTCTTGACATGGTTTGGCACCCTGGCTTTCTAGCAATGCTGATGGAATTAGGCAGGGGAGGCAGAGGACTTAACTGGTAATCAGCAGGAGTCTAAAAACAGCAAATAAGATTAAGTGAAGGTAGCAGAGGGGGGGTAAGGAAAAGAGGATGAAAGAGCTGTTTACCTGTGAAACTACTACGAGGGCAGAGGGCTGTCCATGTGCTGCTCTCCCAGCAGGGCTCACAGCAGCCTGCCTGCCAGTGCCTGCCAATTTCTGGGAGTCTCTCTCCCATGCCAGGGCTGTGGATTGTTGCTCTCTTGTCACTGTTCCCATCTCACTGTCTCTCTATCACCTGGCTGTACACACTGAACCCTAACCCTGGCACCTGAGCATGGGACATGCCAAGCTGGGAAGGCATTGTCAGAGTTCAGTTGTATTGAAATCTTCTTGCCTAGCTTGTTCTGGGACTTACAGAATGCTTTGGGTTGGAAGGGGCCTTGAACACCATCTACTCCAACCCCCCTGCCGTGGGCAGGGGCACCTCACAGCTGGAATTGGTTGCTCAAGGCCTCATCCAGCATGGTCTGGAGCACCCCCAGGCAGGAGGCAGCCACAGCCTCCCTGTGCCAGACTCTCACCACCCTCACAGTGAAGAACTTCTTCCTCAGCTCCACTCTAACCCTGCTCTGCCTCAGCTCCAAACCCTTCCCCCTTGCCCTGTCTCCAGACACCCTCAGGAAAAGTCTCTCTGCAGCCTTCCTGCAGGATCCCTTCAGCTCCTGGCAGGCAGCTCTGAGGTGCCCCTGGAGCCTTCTCCTCTGCAGGCTGCACAGCCCCAGCTCCCTCAGCCTGTGCTCCCAGCAGAGCTGCTCCAGCCCTTGGGTCGTGTTTGTGGCTGCCTCTGGACTTTAGCCAGCAGCTCTGTGTCCTCCTTATGAAACTGTGGCACAAGGGCAGCAGATGGTCAGGGCTTGCTTTTCCCAGTCCCGTGGCTTTGCATTTGCCCTTTCTGGCACCAATTAATAGGTTTTTAGCTGTTTTAGTTGACTTCACTGGGCAGGATTTGGTGAGGGTGCAATGATGGTTGCTGGGTCTGCTGCAGCCCAGCATCTGGAGGAGCAAGGCTCAGAGATCTTGTGGTGTGCTCAGTGGCCTCTGCAGTGCAACTCAGCCCATCCCAGCCTTCTGCTGTCTTCCCACCCTGCCCCCACCTCTGGCCTCTCTGCAGTGCTTTGGCTCTGGAACAAACCCTGACCTTTTTTCCTGTTTTGTCTTTAGTGTCTGTTTCCTGTTTTCTCCTTCCCACCCCCACCCCCTTTGGACTCCTGACTTTCTCTCCAGTGCTGTCTTTCCTTTCCCTGGCTGTCAGCTGGCTTTGCTGAAGGTTTTGTCCATGGGAATAGAGGGACTCAAGAGCTGGGAGATCAGGGCTTTGCTGTTAACTTGCCTTCTATAGCCCCTGCTGTAGTGACCACTCGTTTGCATGGTGTTCATCCTGTCTGCCAGAGGCCCAGGCCCTCAGATGGATCTGAGCACAGACACAGGTGGTTGCATTTTCCAGCTGCTGCAACTTTCCAGTCTTTCATCTGAGGCCCCTCAGTTCTTCACATTAGCTGATCCCTCACTGCATCCACACTGAAGCTGCAGGTCTTGGTCTCTGACATTCAGAGTCACAGATTGCCCTGGGTTGGAAGGGACCCTCAAAGGGCATCTTGGCCAACCCCCAACAGTCAGCAGGCACATCCCCAACTGGATGTCTGATCCATTAAGTCTGACCTTGAAGGTCTCCAGAAACAAGGCCTCCACCACCTCCCTGGGCAGCCTGTGCCAGGGTCTCACCACCCTCGCAGTGCAGAACTTCCTTCTGATGTCCAGCCTAACTCTGTCCTGCTCCAGATTCAAACTATCCCCACAGGCCCTTCTGAGCAGTCCCTCCCCAGCCTGCCTGGAGGTCTCCTTCAGATACCAAAATGCTGCTCTGAGGTCTCCCTGGAGCCTTCTCTTCTCCAGGCTGAACAGCCCCAGCTCTCCCAGCCTGTCCCCATGGCAGAGCTGCTCCAGCTCTCTGACCATCCTTGTGGCCTCCTCTGGATCTGCTCCAGCAGTTCCTTGCTGGGAGCTGCAGAGCTGGCCCCAGCCCTGCAGGTGAGGTCTCCCCAGAGCAGAGCAGAGGGGCAGGATCCTCTCTCTCCAGCTCTGGCCAAGCTGCTTTGGATGCAGCCCAGGCTGCCCTTGGCCTTCTGTGCTGCCAGTGCCCAGTGCTGGCTGCTGCCCAGCTTCTGCCCCACCAGCACCTTCTTGCAGGGCTGCTCTCAATGTGCTCATCTCCCAGCCTGGTTCGAGATGGGGGATTGCCCTGACTTAGATGCAGCATTGCCCTGACTTAGATGCAGGACCTTGCACTTTGCCTTATTGAACTTGAGGAGGTTCTCCTCAGACAACATCTGCATCCTGTCCCCCTCACACTGGGAGTGGCTGCTGTTGGATATTGATTCCTGAGAGCCCAGGGGCTCATTGGAAACATCACCCTTGCTCTCTTGTCCTTTTTGCTAGTTCATGCTTCCTAGTGGTTCTGCACAGGAAAATGCTCTTGGAAACAAAACAAACCAAAAAGCTCTCCCAAACCTCTCCCCCTGCCTCACACCTCCCTCTCCCCCCAAGCCAACAAACCAAACCAAGAAACCCAAGCAAAAATCAGGAAGAAAAAACCAACCCCAACCAAACAAAAAGAAGAGACTAGAATCAACCAAGAAAACCCAACCCAAAGCAACCCAAAATCCCCAAACAAAGGAAAACACAGAGAGAAAAACCCAACCAATGCTAAAGCCTCTTCCCCCCCTCTAAGAAAAGAACCCAAACAAACAGAAACCCAAACCAAACCCCAAGACCACACAAGCAAACACCTCCCTGCCCCCCAGCAAAAAGCCAGCCCCAGGTAGTCAGCAATATACTATGGCCAGGACAAAACTCCACCTGGTTTGCTCTGTTCTGCTGCTTCTCACTGTTTTCTCTCACTGCTTTCAGCTTGAAATTGCTTCAGAGTTAAGGAGAATTTTGATGGGGTTGGGGAAGTCACAGTCTCACAGTCTCACCAAGGTTGGAAGAGACCTCGAGGATCATGCAGTCCAACCTGTCACCACAGACCTCATGACTAAACCATGGCACCAAGTGCCACATCCAATCCCCTCTGGAACACCTCCAGGGATGGGGACTCCACCACCTCCCTGGGCAGCACATCCCAGTGGTAAATGACTCTCTTGGTGAAGAACTTTCTCCTCCCCTCCAGCCTAAACCTCCCCTGGCACAGCTTGAGACTGTGTCCTCTTGTTCTGGTGCTGGCTGCCTGCCTGGGAGAAGAGACCAACCCCCACCTGGCTACAACCTCCCTTCAGGTAGTTGTAGAGAGCAATGAGGTCTCCCCTGAGCCTCCTCTTCTCCAGGCTAAGCAACCCCAGCTCCAGACCCCTCCCCAGCCTCCTTGCCCTTCTCTGGACACATGCCTGTGAGCTCAAACAATGCCTTGGATGTAAGACTGAATGCAAAAGAATAGAGGATAGCAGGGAGAAAAAGGATTTCCAGCAGCACCTAAACTGCTGAACCCTGAAGAGGCAAAGAAGCCCTGAAACAGTGCAGGTTGGGAGTTCCACTCAGATCAGTCCCTTTTGGGGTGGAGTTGGTGTTGGCCTCTCTGTGTTTATGCAACAAAAAGATTAGATGATAAATCACTGTGAGCTTGGCTTTTCATAGCACCACAGAAGGGTTGGGTTGGAAGGGACGTCCAGAGATTACCCAGTCCAAACCCCTGCCAGAGCAGGGGCACCCAGGGCAGGGCACACAGAACACATCCAGGTGGGGCTGGAAAGGCTCCAGAGCAGGAGACTCCACAACCTCTCTGGGCAGCCTGCTCCAGGGCTCAGCAGCCTCACCCCAAAGAAGTTTCTCCTCAGGTTGAGGTGGAACCTCCTGGGTTCCAGTTTGTGTCCATTGCCTCTTGTCCTATCCCAGGACACCACTGAGCAGAGCCTGGCCCCTTCCTGCCCCCCACCCCTCAGGTATTTGTAACCATTGATCAGATCTCCTCTCAGCCTTCTCCCTTCCAGGCTAAATAACCCCAGGGCTCAGCCTTTCCTCATGGGAGAGATGTTCCAGTCCCTTCATCATCCACATAGCCTCTGTTGGCCTCTCTCCCATATCTGCTTGAAATTCCTCTTGAATTGTTTGCTGAAGACCATTTCAAAGCTTTGAAGCTTCTCTGGGTATATAGGATGAGAGCTGCAAACCTGGACCAAGCATGCAGAATGAAGCCTCTGCTTGCTGGGGGCTGAACACTTGCAGTAGAACCCTCCATGCCCGTCCCTGGGGGGCACTGCAAGGCTTCCCTGCAGGGGGTGAGGCCGGGTGGGTGATTTGCAGCTGGAGGTTTGGATTTCTGTGGGGATGGCTCTGCAGCCCTGCCTTGCTCTGCAGCCCTGCCTTGGCAACTTGCTCCCTCTTCTGCCTTGTCTGCAGCACAGTTCTGAGTGCTCCTCCCCACCCTGTTCTTGGTGTTCCCAGTTGAGTGATTCTTGTCAGGCTTTCTGATCTGTCTCCTTGCCCTCACTCTCCAAAGAAACTTTGTGTAAATAGTTCCTCCCTTGGGCCTTTCATCCATTTCCTGCCAGCTGGGTCATGCTGCAGCCTTGCCTGCTGGGAATGGCCCTCCTCAGAGCACAAAGCAGCTCAATCGCTTCTAGATAACCAATAAACATCTGAAGTGCTGAAGTCCAGCCCCAAAGCCAGCATTATCAGCCTGAAGTTCTCTTTTCATACAATCAGAATTGTTTGGGTTGGAAAAGACCTCTCAGATCTTTGAGTCCAACCTTCAACCCAACCCCACCATGGCCCCTAAACCATGGCCCCTAAACCATGGCCCCAAGCTCTGTGGCCACAGGTTTCTGGAACACCTTCAGGGATAGGGACTCCACCACCTCCCTGGGCAGCCTCTGCCAGCCCCTGACCACTCCTGCAGCAAACAAATCTTGCCTAATCTCTGTTCCCTGGCACAATTTCAGGCCATTTCCTCTTGTCCTATCACTTGAAACAACAACCAACAGCTTTTACATTGGTCCCCGTGAGGGTTTTCTGCAGCTTCCATTTTCCCAAGCGCTCTCTGGGAGTCAGGACACTTCCAGCCCTTCCACACACAGCACAGGAAGGTCTGTGAGGACAGAGCTGGGACCACATCTCCAGAAGTCCCTTCCAAGCCATTCTGTGCGACACTGCCCAGCAGGTGTGAGGTGGGACTGCAGGAGCAAGTCCAGAGGATGCCACAGAGATGCTCCAAGGGCTGGAGCAGCTCTGCTGTGAGCACAGGCTGAGGGAGCTGGGGCTGTGCAGCCTGCAGAGGAGAAGGCTCCAGGGGGACCTCAGAGCTGCCTGCCAGGAGCTGAAGGGATCCTGCAGGAAGGCTGCAGAGAGACTTTTCCTGAGGGTGTCTGGAGACAGGACAAGGGGGAATGGTTGGGAGATGAGGGAGGGCAAGGTTAGAGTAGAGCTCTAACTGAAGCAGCTCATCAGTCTGGGGCTGGTGAGACTCTGGCACAGGCTGCCCAGGGAGGTTATGGCTGCCTCCTCCCTGGGGGTGTTTAAGGCCAGGTTGGATGAGGCCCTGAGCAGCTGAGTCATTGAGAGGTGTCCTTGTCCGTGGCATGGAGGTTGGAGTAGATGATCTCTGAGGACCCTTCCAACCTCAACCCTTCTGTGATTTACTTCTTTATTATCTTCTCCCAGGCAGCCAGCACCAGAACAAGAGGACACAGTCTCAAGCTGTGCCAGGGGAGGTTTAAACTGGATGTTAGGAAGAAGTTCTTCCCTGGACACTGGAATGTGCTGCCCAGGGAGGTGGTGGAGTCACCATCACTGGAGGTGTTTAGAAGGAGACTGGATGGGGTGCTTGGTGCCATGGTTTAGTTGATCAGATGGTGTTGGGTGATAGGTTGGACTTCATTATCTCAAAGGTCTTTTCCAAGCTGAGCTGTTCTGTTCTGTTCTATTCCATTCCATTCCATTCCATTCCATTCCATTCCATTCCATTCCATTCCATTCCATTCCATTCCATTCCATTCCATTCCATTCCATTCCATTCCATTCCATTCCATTCCTTAGTGTTATTAGCCCTTTTTTTGACCTTTAGGGCATTACTTCACTTGGTCAGGCTTGGAGATGTTGCTGTGGTTGGAGCATTGTCAGTGGTGGAGCCGTTGCCACCAGCAGTGGGAAGTGTTTAGGAAGTTCCTGATATTTTCACTCTTGGCCTCAGCAGCACTCAGGAGAGCCCCTGGGAGCCATGGAGTTTGGGCTGCCAATTTGATGTGCTCAGCTAAGAGGCATCTCTGTCACTGCTTTCTGGTGCTCAGGGCTGGCAGTGCTGTGTCCCCCAGAGCAGCAGATGCAGCTTTCCTGAGGAGCAGAGTTAGAATAGAATAGAATAGAATAGAATAGAATAGAATAGAATAGAATAGAATAGAATAGAATAGAATAGAATAGAATAGAATAGACCAGGTTGGAAGAAAGCTTCAAGATCATCAAGTCCAACCTATCATCCAACACCACCTAATCAACTAACCTATGGCACGAAGCACCTCTTCAGTCTCCTTCTAAACACCTCCAGGGATGGGGACTCCACCACCTCCCTGGGCAGCACATTCCAATGGCTAACAGCTCTCTCTGGGAAGAACTTTCTCCTCACCTCCAGCCTAAACCTCCCCTGGCACAGCTTGAGACTGTGTCCTCTTGTTCTGCTGCTGGCTGCCTGCCTGGGAGAAGAGCCCAACCCCCACCTGGCTACAACCTCCCTGCAGGGAGTTGCAGAGAGCAAGAAGGTCTCCCCTGAGCCTCCTCTTCTCCAGGCTAAGCAACCCCAGCTCCCTCAGCCTCTCCTCATAGGGCTGTGCTCAAGGCCTCTCCCCAGCCTCCTTGCCCTTCTCTGGACACATGCCTGTGAGCTCAAACAATGCCTTGGATGTAAGACTGAATGCAAAAGAATAGAGGATAGCAGGGAGAAAAAGGATTTCCAGCAGCACCTAAACTGCTGAACCCTGAAGAGGCAAAGAAGCCCTGAAACAGTGCAGGTTGGGAGTTCCACTCAGATCAGTCCCTTTTGGGGTGGAGTTGGTGTTGGCCTCTCTGTGTTTATGCAACAAAAAGATTAGATGATAAATCACTGTGAGCTTGGCTTTTCATAGCACCACAGAAGGGTTGGGATGGAAGAGACCTCCAGAGATCACCCAGTCCAAGCCCCTGCCAGAGCAGGGCACCCAGGGCAGGGCACACAGAACACAGCCAGGGGGGGCTGGAAAGGCTCCAGAGCAGGAGACTCCACAACCTCTCTGGGCAGCCTACTCCAGGGCTCAGCAGCCTCACACCAAAGAAGTTTCTCCTCAGGTTGAGGTGGATCCTCCTGGGTTCCAGTTTGTGTCCATTGCCTCTTGTCCTATCCCAGGACACCACTGAGCAGAGCCTGGCCCCTTCCTGCCCCCCACCCCTCAGGTATTTGTAACCATTGATCAGATCTCCTCTCAGCCTTCTCCCTTCCAGGCTAAATAACCCCAGGGCTCAGCCTTTCCTCATGGGAGAGATGTTCCAGTCCCTTCATCATCCACATAGCCTCTGTTGGCCTCTCTCCCATATCTGCTTGAAATTCCTCTTGAATTGTCTGCTGAAGACCATTTCAAAGCTTTGAAGCTTCTCTGGATATATAGGGATGAGAGCTGCAAACCTGGACCAAGCATGCAGAATGAAGCCTCTGCTTGCTGGGGGCTGAACACTTGCAGTAGAACCCTCCATGCCCGTCCCTGGGGGGCACTGCAAGGCTTCCCTGCAGGGGGTGAGGCCGGGTGGGTGATTTGCAGCTGGAGGTTTGGATTCCTGTGGGGATGGCTCTGCAGCCCTGCCTTGCTCTGCAGCCCTGCCTTGGCAACTTGCTCCCTCTCCTGCCTTGTCTCCAGCACAGTTCTGAGTGCTCCTCCCCACCCTGTTCTTGGTGTTCCCAGTTGAGTGATTCTTGTCAGGCTTTCTGATCTGTCTCCTTGCCCTCACTCTCCAAAGAAAACTTTGTGTAAATAGTTCCTCCCTTGGGCCTTTCATCCATTTCCTGCCAGCTGGGTCATGCTGCAGCCTTGCCTGCTGGGAATGGCCCTCCTCAGAGCACAAAGCAGCTCAATCGCTTCTAGATAACCAATAAACATCTGAAGTGCTGAAGTCCAGCCCCAAAGCCAGCATTATCAGCCTGAAGTTCTCTTTTCATACAATCAGAATTGTTTGGGTTGGAAAAGACCTCTCAGGTCTTTGAGTCCAACCTTCAACCCAACCCCACCATGGCCACTAAACCATGGCCCCTAAACCATGGCCCCAAGCTCTGTGGCCACAGGTTTCTGGAACACCTCCAGGGATAGGGACTCCACCACCTCCCTGGGCAGCCTCTGCCAGCCCCTGACCACTCCTGCAGCAAACAAATCTTGCCTAATCTCTGTTCCCTGGCACAATTTCAGGCCATTTCCTCTTGTCCTATCACTTGAAACAACAACCAACAGCTTTTACATTGGTCCCCGTGAGGGTTTTCTGCAGCTTCCATTTTCCCAAGCGCTCTCTGGGAGTCAGGACACTTCCAGCCCTTCCACACACAGCACAGGAAGGTCTGTGAGGACAGAGCTGGGACCACATCTCCAGAAGTCCCTTCCAAGCCATTCTGTGCGACACTGCCCAGCAGGTGTGAGGTGGGACTGCAGGAGCAAGTCCAGAGGAGGCCACAGAGATGCTCCAAGGGCTGGAGCAGCTCTGCTGTGAGCACAGGCTGAGGGAGCTGGGGCTGTGCAGCCTGCAGAGGAGAAGGCTCCAGGGGGACCTCAGAGCTGCCTGCCAGGAGCTGAAGGGATCCTGCAGGAAGGCTGCAGAGAGACTTTTCCTGAGGGTGTCTGGAGACAGGACAAGGGGGAATGGTTGGGAGATGAGGGAGGGCAAGGTTAGAGTAGAGCTCTAACTGAAGCAGCTCATCAGTCTGGGGCTGGTGAGACTCTGGCACAGGCTGCCCAGGGAGGTTATGGCTGCCTCCTCCCTGGGGGTGTTTAAGGCCAGGTTGGATGAGGCCCTGAGCAGCTGAGTCATTGAGAGGTGTCCTTGTCCGTGGCATGGAGGTTGGAGTAGATGATCTCTGAGGACCCTTCCAACCTCAACCCTTCTGTGATTTACTTCTTTATTATCTTCTCCCAGGCAGCCAGCACCAGAACAAGAGGACACAGTCTCAAGCTGTGCCAGGGGAGGTTTAAACTGGATGTTAGGAAGAAGTTCTTCCCTGGACACTGGAATGTGCTGCCCAGGGAGGTGGTGGAGTCACCATCACTGGAGGTGTTTAGAAGGAGACTGGATGGGGTGCTTGGTGCCATGGTTTAGTTGATCAGATGGTGTTGGGTGATAGGTTGGACTTCATTATCTCAAAGGTCTTTTCCAAGCTGAGCTGTTCTGTTCTGTTCTATTCTATTCCATTCCATTCCATTCCATTCCATTCCATTCCATTCCATTCCATTCCATTCCATTCCATTCCATTCCTTAGTGTTATTAGCCCTTTTTTTGACCTTTAGGGCATTACTTCACTTGGTCAGGCTTGGAGATGTTGCTGTGGTTGGAGCATTGTCAGTGGTGGAGCCATTGCCACCAGCAGTGGGAAGTGTTTAGGAAGTTCCTGATATTTTCACTCTTGGCCTCAGCAGCACTCAGGAGAGCCCCTGGGAGCCATGGAGTTTGGGCTGCCAATTTGATGTGCTCAGCTAAGAGGCATCTCTGTCACTGCTTTCTGGTGCTCAGGGCTGGCAGTGCTGTGTCCCCCAGAGCAGCAGATGCAGCTTTCCTGAGGAGCAGAGTTAGAATAGAATAGAATAGAATAGAATAGAATAGAATAGAATAGAATAGAATAGAATAGAATAGAATAGAATAGAATAGAATAGACCAGGTTGGAAGAAAGCTTCAAGATCATCAAGTCCAACCTATCATCCAACACCACCTAATCAACTAACCTATGGCACGAAGCACCTCTTCAGTCTCCTTCTAAACACCTCCAGGGATGGGGACTCCACCACCTCCCTGGGCAGCACATTCCAGTGGCTAACAACTCTCTCTGGGAAGAACTTTCTCCTCACCTCCAGCTTAAACCTCCCCTGGCACAGCTTGAGACTCTGTCCTCTTGTTCTGCTGCTGGCTGCCTGGGAGAAGAGACCAACCCCCACCTGGCTACAACCTCCCTGCAGGGAGTTGGAGAGAGCAAGAAGGTCTCCCCTGAGCCTCCTCTTCTCCAGGCTAAGCAACCCCAGCTCCCTCAGCCTCTCCTCACAGGGCTGTGCTCCAGACCCCTCCCCAGCCTCCTTGCCCTTCTCTGGACACCTTCAAGTCTCTCAATGTCCTTCTTGACCTGAGGAGCCCAGAACTGGACACAGGACTCAAGGTGTGGCCTGAGCAGTGCTGAGCACAGGGCACAAGGACTTCCCTGCTCCTGCTGGCCACACTCTTCCTGATGCAGGCCAGGATGCCCTTGGCCTTCCTGGCCCCCTGGGCACACTGCTGGCTCATGTTCAGCTGCTGTCCACAGGTACCCCCAGGTCCCTCTCTGCCTGGCTGCTCTCAGCCACTCCAACTCCAGCCTGTAGCTCTGCCTGGGGCTGTTGTGGCCATGGTGCAGAACCCAGCACTTGGACTTGTTCAATGCCATCATTTGTTGCATGTGAGAAGAGCCCAACCCCCACCTGGCTCCACCCTTTCAGGGAGCTGCAGAGAGCAATGAGGTCTCCCTCAGCCTTCTCTTCTCCACACTCAACACCCCCAGCTCCCTCAGCTGCTCCTCCCCAGCCCTGTTCTCCAGACCCTTCCCCAGCTCTGTTGCCCTTCTCTGGCCCTGCTCCAGCCTCTCAATGTCCTTCTTATAGTAAGAGGCCCAAAACTGAACCCAGCACTCAAGGTGTGGCCTCAGCAGTGCCCAGTTCAGAGGCACAGTCCCTGCCCTGCTCCTGCTGGCCACACCATTGCTGATCCAGGCCAGGCTGGTGTCAGCCCTCTGGGCCTCCTGGGCACACTTGCTGCATCCCAAGCAATTAAGGAAGTTTATTCCAAATTCCAAATACATGGAAAGTTTCAAGCTATAAAATGAAGCAAGTTGGGATCCCTGCAGGGGCACTGCAGCTGTCTCTGATGGGTATGTTGCTACCAGTATGTGATCAGCTGCTGAAGGACCTGAACAGACCTTGATACACATGCAAGGAGACAGAGCCAGGCTATTAATTGCATAGCATAGCTGAGTTACAGAATGAAATAATAACTCTCAGGGCTTTAACTGCTCTCATTCACAGCTGCTGCTCCAATGAACAGCATCACACCTGGCTGGAACACACCTGGAGATCCTCCAGCCCAGCCAGAACCTAAGATCCAGCTGGTCCCTGCTGACTGCAGGGGGGTTGCACAAGAGGGCCTCTGAGGCTCCTTTTCATCCTGATGCCATCTATGATTCTGTGGAAAGTTTAGTTACTGTGATGGTACCAGACAGGTTGTCAAGCTGTCTGGAGATATTCCTCTGCAACTTGCTGGAGGTGAATCTGTGTCAGCAGAAAGCTTGGACTCAGTGATCTCCAGAGGCCCTTTCAAACCCCTACCTCTGGAGGCTCAGGGGAGACCTTCTTGCTCTCTCCAACTCCCTGCAGGGAGGTTGTAGCCAGGTGGGGGTTGGTCTCTTCTCCCAGGCAGCCAGCAGCAGGACAAGAGGACACAGTCTCAAGCTGTGCCAGGGGAGGTTTAGGCTGGAGGTGAGGAGAAAGTTCTTCCCAGCAAGAGAGATTGGCCACTGGAATGTGCTGCCCAGGGAGGTGGTGGAGTCCCCATCCCTGGAGGTGTTCAAGAAAGGCTTGGATGTGGCACTTGGAGCCATGGTTTAGTTGTCAGGAGGGGTTAGGTATTAGGTCATAGGTTGGACTTGATGATCTCTGAGATTTCCCAACCTGGTTGATTCTGTGATTCTGAGTGCCAGGAGAAGAGGACACAGTCTCAAGCTGTGCCAGGGGAGGTTCAGGCTGGAGATCAGGAGCAATCTCTCCCCAGCAAGGGCTCTCAAGCACTGTCCCAGGCTGCCCAGGGAGGTGCTGCAGTCCCCAGCCCTGGAGGGGTTTCAGAGCTGCCTGGATGTGGTGCTGAGGGCTGTGGGGTAGTGGCAGTGGCTCAGCAGCAGGGCTGGGGCTGTGAGCTCTGGGGGAGAGGTTGGACTTGGGGATCTCAAAGGTCTCTTCCAGCCTCCACAGTTCTCTGGTTCTATGATTTAACCAAGTGACTTAGTTCCTGGTAGGAGGTGGTGGCAGTGTCAATATTTGTTTTTCAACTTGCATCCTGCTCCAGGAAAGCTGACAGTACACCACCAGCAGCAAGAGCAGATTGGACATCCCTCAGCTGTAGAAATGACTTCAGAATTTTACTGTCACTTTTTCCCAGGGCTTTGTTTCCCTCTGTAATGTGCAAACATCCACCAGGCTTGCTGAACTGCCTTGGCAAAGAGCTGCTCTCTCTCCAGTGCTTATCTTTGACACCAGCAAAAATGAAGTGCAGTTTAGAGCTGAAATTCATTCCTGCTGCTGCCAAAAATAGGCTCTTCTGGGGCTCTCTTTGCTCCCTGGAGCTCTGTAAACAGCATTTGTCTGTTCTACTCCCATCCTCTACATGACAGAGCAGACTGTCCCTCTGCATGGCACTTGCTACCTGGCCCTGCTTCCTAAAGCTGGATGAAAATGAAATGAAATGAAAAGCTGATGGGCAAGTGGAGTGTGAGCTGTGTTGTGGCTGCATCTGTGGGGCCTCCAGCCTCCACGTGCTGGGGGAACGAAGCTGAAGGGGAGAGCTGCTGGGGAAATGAAGCTGAGGGGGAGATCTGCTGGGGAAATGAAGCTGAGGGGAAGAGCTGCTGGGGAATTGAAGCTGAGGGAGAGATCTGCTGGGCAATGAAGCTGAGGGAGAGATCTGCTGGGGAAATGAAGGTGAGGGAGAGATCTGCTGGGGAAATGAAGTTGAGGGAGAGCTGCTGGGGAAATGAAGCTGAGGGAGGGAGCTTCTGGGGAAATGAAGCTGAGGGAGGGAGCTGCTGGGGAAATGAAGCTGAGGGGAAGAGCAGCTGAGGAAATGAAGCTGAGGGAGAGATCTGCTGGGGAATGAAGCTGAGGGAGAGATCTGCTGGGGAAATGAAGCTGAGGGGGAGATCTGCTGGGGAATGAAGGTGAGGGAGAGATCTGCTGGGGAAATGAAGCTGAGGGAGAGATCTGCTGGGGAATGAAGCTGAGGGGAAGAGCTGCTGGGGGAATGAAGGTGAGGGGAGATCTGGGGAAATGAAGCTGAGGGGGAGATCTGTTGGGGAAATGAGGTTGAGGGAGAGATCTGCTGGGGAATGAAGCTGAGGGAGAGATCTGCTGGGGAAATGAAGCTGAGGGGGAGATCTGTTGGGGAAATGAGGTTGAGGGAGAGATCTGCTGGGGAAATGAAGCTGAGAGGTAGATCTGGGGAAATGAAGGTGAGGGGAAGAGCTGCTGGGGAAATGAAGCTGAGGGGGTGATCTGCTGGGGAAATGGAGTGAGGGGGAGAGCTGCTGGGGAAATGAAGCTGAGGGAGAGATCTGCTGGGGAAATGAAGCTGAGGGGAGATCTGCTGGGGAAATGAAGCTGAGGGGAGATCTGCTGGGGAAAATGACTTGCAAATGTGACCTGCTTGTAGTGCTCTGTCCCTCGTGTCCACCAGGACAGATCAGTCTGTTCTCATTTCCTTTTCCTGCTCATGAATCCTGCACTTGTGATGGTTTCCTCCTCTGCATGCTGTTGTACATTTCCGAACCCTGTCAGATGCTAATAATTTTCAGTGTGGTTTCCACTGCAGAGGAAATGGACACTTGTCAGGACAATGATGTGCAGCTGGGATTCCAGCATCCTGCAGCGTTATTGCACAAGGACCTCTCAGCTTGTAGTAAAAGAACCACAGCATGGTAGGGGTTGGAAGGGACCTCTGGAGATTGAGTCCAAGCCCCTGCCAGAGCAGGGCACCCAGGGCAGGGCACACAGAACACATCCAGGTGGGGCTGGAAAGGCTCCAGAGCAGGAGACTCCACAACCTCTCTGGGCAGCCTGCTCCAGGGCTCAGCAGCCTCACCCCAAAGAAGGTTTCCCTCACTCTGAGGTGGAACCTCCTGGGTTCCAGTTTGTGTCCATTGCCTCTTGTCCTGTCCCAGGACACCACTGCCCAGAGCCTGGCCCCTGCCTGCCCCCCACCCCTCAGGTATTTGTAACCATTGATCAGATCTCCTCTCAGCCTTCTCTTCTCCAGGCTCAACAGCCCCAGGGCTCTCAGCCTCTCCTCCTCACACAGATGTTCCAGTTCCTTACTCATCCTTGTAGCCTCTCTTGGACTCTCTCCAGTATTTCCCTGTCCCTCTTGAACTGGGGAGCCCAGAACTGGACACAGTCCTCCAGATGTGCTCTCACCAGGGCAGAGTAGAGCGGCAGGGAAACCTTGCTAGGCCTGCTTGCCACACTCTTCTGAATGCACCCCCAGAGACCTTTGGCCTTCTTGACCCCCAGGGCACATTGCTGTCCCATGGACAAGTTATTGTCTGTCAGGACTCCAAGGTCCTTCCCCATGGAGCTTCTTTCCATGAAGCTGATTCTCTGAGACTGTGTGATTGCCCTTTGGGATGGGCTGCCTG